>NC_056733.1:817090468-817116702 GCF_019279795.1 Protopterus annectens
AACTAGAAAGTGAAAAAGGAACAGAAGAGTGTCCTCACTAATGGTCCAGCTGACTTGTCACACACTTGCTTTCTATGGAATTATTAGCAGGTCAGGAAAAAAAAAGTGACAACACCAGGCTGGTATTCAAAAATCAGAACACATTAAAACATGAAATGAGAGAGAGAGAACCATGAATGTTTGTCTCATTCAGATGCTCTATAGGTAGAAGCCATGGCATAAACTTTTTGTAGTTGGCCAGGATTTACAGTCACCACAGAATAAAATATGAAAGAAATAAAAAAAAATGCTTTAAAAGCCTTGCATTGCTGATGTGCTTTGTAGAGTAGCAGCAGCTGTCAGGTCATAAAATGCCTGAAAAGCTACTTTTCTCAATGGGTAAAATGCACAGATTACACTAATGAATGGCTCACAAGGAAAGCTGTTGTCAGTACAACTGCAATTTGAGATGGAATGTGGCTCACACCTTTGAAACTTCCTGCAGGCTCTCTTCCCCCATCCCCCTCAGCCAAAGGTGAGCATGCTCAGAAAGGCAAGCCTGAAATGTAAACAAAGACAGAATCAAAACAAAAAAATCCGAGGGATTGTCCCTTTAAGGTGGCTGACATCATCCGGCCTTGTAGAAGAGAGCAGTTTGGAATCCAGCAGCAAGTTACAGGCCAAAAAAGTTCATAACCATTCCAAGTGGATAGTCCATGCGGGTATGTCTGTTATTTTGCAGGAAAACACGCACACACACACACACACACACACACACACACACACACACACGCACACACACACACACACACACACGCACACATGCACACACACACACACACACACACACACACACACACACACACACACACACACACACACACACACACACACACACACACACACACACATACACACAAAGTGGGCCGGAATGAGATTAGAACCCCTATCTATTTAGTCTTATACACTATAGATCACAGTATTTATTGCATGCACCATGCCTTATGTCTGATATTACACTGTCAGCTGGTAGTCTTAAGGTGGCTGATGTCATCAGGCCTTGTAGAACAAGGCAGTTTGGAAGCCAGCAACAAGTTACAGGCCCAGAAGTGCATAACCATTGCAGGTGGATAGCCCATGAGAGCATGTCCTTTGTTTTGCAGGAGAATACACAGACACAGACATGCACCAAGTGGGCTGGAGTGAGATTAGAGCCCCTACCTATCTAGTGTTATACACTACAGATCACAATACTTATCACACATGTCATAGATTGTCTGTTGTATATGTGATTCCAGACACAGTACTTGTGCATTACACAAACTAGGCTTGTGTTGAACAGCATCTGTGGCCTGCAGAGTGATATTGCTTCTTACTGTTATCTGCATCTAGTATCCTAGCAGTGAGATAACTGTTTTTATCCTAGCTATGTGTGTACAGTTACCAGTATGGCCATATGTGGCTGCTTGCAGTTACATAGGTGAACCTGTGGGCAGGACAATGTGCCTTGTCCATATGTGTGATGACAACATTATACATTACACCACCTGCTCACCTGTGTCTGTACATGGTGACATCCAGCAGGCACAGGGGTCTGTAGGCAAGTGGATTGTGTACTGTTGTGCCCTTAGTTTGGATCATTTGAGCAACAGTATTGATGTGTGATAGTGCAGATTTACTCACCATTATTATGGTATGTCAGACAATACAGACATCCACACACATATTTCTGTATATAGCAGGAATGTATATATACATATATATATATATATATATATATATATATATATATATATATATATATATATATAGCAGGGATGTATATATAAATGTAGCTGTGTGTATGCTATGTACAGTATATGTGCTATGTAGATATATGAGGGGAGTGTATTTATAATTTTAATATATATAGCTATATATATTGATATATATCTATTTGACACTACATAGCAATAGATATATTATGCATGTGTGTGTGTGTGTGTGAGAGAGAGAGAGAGAGAGAGAGAGAGAGAGAGACAGAGAGACAGTGACAGATGGATATGTATACGTATATGTCTGTATGTATAGACATTTATACATGACAGGTCATTTTGATGAAGGGGCAACAGAATTGCGCTCATTTTAACTAAATGTCTGGGCATGCCCAGTAGGACTGTCAGTAAAGTGACTCTAGGCCACATATGCCTGTATTCCAGTCTGAAATTTTGTATGTTATAGACATTAACATTCGCCCCTGTTTCTGGAGTACTGCACTTCACTCAAAATGTGCATGGCATTCCCCAGCTGTGTGCTGTACTTAATATGTGACTGAGTTTGGTAATGTTACACCACCAACAGACTGACAGTCTGGATACCTCTCAACTGTCCTGATTTTCACAGACTGTCCAGAGTGTTGCCTCATATGTTTGGTCTGTTCCTCATACATTTGTGGCCTTCTGGTGAATTGTTGAATATTGACATCACTACATTATACTAAATACAGGCAAACATTTGTGTTTCAGAATGTATATCCTTCAGAAAATATGTAATAATGCAACACCTTTAATTTCAGCAACTTTCTAGATTTATGGGAACAATATTTAAATTCTGTCCCTATGTCCAGATTTCTTGCACTCAGAGGTTGAGAGGTATGATAGTCTGTGAAAACACCAACATAGTACTACCTCACATGCAAAATATGTGAGTAATTCCAGATTAGAACCAGCAACACCAACATCTATGCTAGCTTCCATAGTCCACTGAGCCACACAGGTCGCCAGGCAGAGAGGAGTCACTCATCACACAAGCAACAGCATAAATATGTACATTGTTATCCTGCTTGAAGAGAGACATATGATGTGTGAGTGATAACTATGTTACAGCCCTGAGATTGCCTGGTCCACTGATATACCATAGGTGATTTTCTGTTAAAGAAGTTACATGGGTACAATGTTGTGTTGGGGGTTGGGTAACAACAGCACATAATCAGCTTGGGTGGACAGTTGTCCACATATCATGTGTGCCCACTGTTTAACATCTCTCTTGCCTGATGTTGTGAATATTCCAACCATGAGGCCTAGTGAATATTAAGGAACACATACTATTGGACTGGGCATCTGTAGTCCCATGTGGATGTTGCATCTGTCAAAATAGCCCACTATATTTCCTTGCATAACAGCAGCAGATCCATACATATGATACTATATTATAGTAATCCTTACAATTAGTATGTAGGTTAGAGACTTACCTTGTGAATACAGCAGTTGTCAGACCTGTATTTCAGGGCTGACTCAGTGTGATGCAAGCAGTACACAGCCAATACATGAATAGATACAGGCTGTGTGGGTTGCCTGGCTTCAGCTATTTTAATATATGTATGTGAATAGGAGTAAGGTGACAGTCCCCAGGGCCCTAGGTTGTCAGTGAATGTGCCATGCATTGTCTCTTAGCTAATGCCAGGTCATACTGGGCACTCCTACGTCTGCCTACAGGGCATCATCAGGGGGGCTCCTCTTATGAGTCCTCCTGCGAGTGTGGTTGTGGTGACCTAGGCACTGGTAGGGGACTGTGTATCCCTTCCCTTTGTTGATCCTGCTGCAGCTGTTTCTGCAGGATCATATTGTGTAGCATGGCACATTCTGTGAACATCTGTGCACATGTGGCTGGAGAGCACTGCAGGGCTCCACCATGTATATCGAGGCACCGGAACCATGACTTTAGCAGCCCAAACACATGCTCCATGATGTTCCTAGTTTGTGCATGTGCCTCATTATGACATTCTTCCATGAGTGTGTGTACATTTCCGATGAGTGTCATCATCTATGGTTCCAGTGTAGCCAGCATCCCCCAGTAAATGGCAGTGTGGGATGTCCCCCCTAACAAACATCTGGTACAGCTGTGATATGTGCCAGATATGGGAGTCATGATAACTGCCAGGGCTGCCAGCACACACATTCATGATAATGCCCTGGGTATTGTACACGACCTGGCAATTGAGATAGTGGTACCCCTTGCGGTTGACATAGATTCTACCCTCCTCACCAGGTGGTGCCTTGATGTGTACATGAGTGCAATCTATGGCACCCAGTACCTCAGGGTAGTGTACTACATGGTAGAAGTGTTGCATATTGCTGGCCCTCGCCTTGGGGTGAGGGGAAAATAAATGTGCTCACTGGCATATGGTAGCATGGCATCCAGGAACTGGTGGAGTACCCTGGATGTTGATGCCTGTGAGACTCCATCATGTCCCCAGTTGGTCTTTGGAAGGTACCTCTTGCTATTATCCTAAGGGCTATACATACCTTTGTTTCCACTAGGATGAGTTCCCCTCTGTTAGCTCTGAGTCTGAGTTGAGGGTGGCAGAGCTCAGTGAGTTCTTGTAGTATGTCTCTGTCCATCCTATAGCTCTCTACAATCTCCAGCTCGTGTAGCTCCTGGAAGGTTACTCTGGGCCTGAACACTCTTCTCCTTCTCTGCCTAGGTCTATTGTCAGCAGCAGCAACATTTGACTTCAGCATCTATCCCATACAGATGTAGAAGACCTGCAGCAGCCCCTAGCATTCTTTCAATTAAAATTTCCAAGTCTGTACTCCAACGGTGCAGAGTATGGGGAAAAATCAGATTGTAGGGTGTATGTATACTTTATAGAACGCTACTGTCGGTGCCACCTGCGTGATTGGCTATCTATGATTCATTGCACCTGCCTAGTGTATCATTAATATCATTTAATGGCCCTAGTTTAATTTAAACAAGGGTCAAAACTAATTGATACATCATTGCCTTTTAGATACTTTCAGCAATGTGGTGCACCATGCAAATGCGCACCCCGTAGGTAAACAAAGCTTAGCAGTCAGTGGACACGCCCCCCCCAACCTTCCACTTTCAGCACAGCGGTGCACCACGCAAACATGTAGAAACATGTGCCCCATAGGTAAACAAAGCTTAGAAGTCAGTGCACACACACCCCCAGACTTCCACACTCAGCATAGTGGCACGCCATGTAAACAGATGCAGCTAAGCTCCAATCAGCTTAGTAGTTATTGGACACACCATCTCCTGATGTCAGCTACCTCCTGTGTGGACACCAACATTGTTCTCTGCCTACAAAATAAATAAAAAACACTGCAACTGCACAAAAACTAAGTAAAATGAAAAAAAAATATGTGAAGTGAAGACAAAGAAACGGCTGCTCACACCAAAAAATATGTTTAGTACTTTCATTCATTTAATCACACGAATTTCTTCAGAACACCAACTGTTCTGAAGAAGTTCGTGTGATTAAATGAATGAAAGTACTAAATGTATTTTTTGGTGTGAGCAGTCATTTCTTTGTCTTCACTTCTCGTATTTTTTTCATGGTTGTCTGCCTACATCTAACTCCACCTCATTTGCATAGAGATGTGTGCTCACAACCTGGAAACTACACTCTTCCAAGCCCTACCACATTAGCAACAGCACCAATGCACCATTGCAGATACTCCATGCAGGGTCCTGTAATACATTTCTGTCTCATAATATTACTTTTGTCATTTCCACGGTTTTTTTTTGTTTTTTTTTTTTATTTTGAGGCATGTTTGTGTACTGCAGCTTGCCACACAAACATGCCCAGATTATTACAAAAAATGTATTTTAACATATTTTCTGTAACTTTTGAGAGACACAGAGGATATTTTTGCTCATATCTGTGTGTGGTATTTCATTTCTGTCCATCTATCTACATTATTACAGCCCCTTTTGTCTGTCTACGTTGCTGTACATGGAATTTTCAGTGTACACTATGGACACTGACACGGGGTCTGCAGGGCTGTCTATCTGCTTGCTGGATGGCTCTACCTACCTCATTTGCATGAGATTCACCTGCTTATGAGGTGATTTGCATGCCACAGAACTTCCCATGTTGGCTTGTGCATGCGTGTCCCCCAGCAGTGCTTACTGGATCGCGAACCTGCTTACTTTTATGTAATCGGCATGGCACGTCTACATGGTAAAAAAGACCATGTAGGCTTTATTAAATTCCCCCCATAGAAATAGATATAAATATATATACCTGAAGGAGAGTCAAACACTATTGTTGTACTTTGTTTTACTGAGTGATTAGGGCTTCAGAAGAAGGAAGTTAATAGATTCAACATAATGGGATTTTCAGCAAAGCTTTTGAGTCCTTTCTTTGTGTAAGACTTAATCGTAAACTGAAAGAGTAATAGGTCAAAAAAGTCAGCTGAGATAAGTTACCAGCTGCATGACTGGAAGCAAAGGATTGTGACAAATGAAGCATGGTTAGATAGAAGAACTGCAGCAAAGAAATGAAGCACAAACTTGTCCTATTAGTATTTTTATTAGTGGCATTGCAAAGTAGATGAGAGAGAAACTGTGCTGCTTTGTAAGTGACAGTAAATAATAATATGGATACTCCATGAAGGATGGGAACATTCATTCATTCATTTTCCAGTTATCCACTTAATCAAGTTTAAGTCTGCTGGGAGCTTATCCCTGCACTCAGCAAGTACTGGGTAGAGAAATTAGTTTTGGACAGAGAACCAGACCATCGCAAGACATGAAGAAACATTTGAAGTGCTGACCTTTGAACCGGCACTGTAAAAGTAGCCGACTCCAAATCCAGCTCCAGACAAGTGACAAGTGGAGTACCTCAGGGTTTAGTCCTGGGACCATTCTTGTTTGGCATATACTTCTCTGAAGTACAGACCAACACTAAGGGACACTGGCTAACAAAGTTCGCAGATGACTGCAAACTGGGAGCCATTATTGAATACCCAAATGATGTGGATACTCTACAAAAGGGCCTTACAGAAACAGATGCTTGGTGCCAGCACCATGGGCTCAAGCTTAATGCCAAGAAATGTATAGTTATCCCCTTTGGGAAAAAACATGTACCTATGAATTACCACATAGGTGGCAGTACTCTAAACACCGAAAGTGTGATGAGAAACTTAGGGACACAGGTGGACAGTGGTCTCATCTTCGATAACCACATTGCCACAACAGTCAGGAAATCCTTCTATGTGGCACACTCATCACTAAGGGCTTTTCATCCAGGAAAAAGGAGGTCATTGTCCCACTGTACTCATCCCTCATTAGATCCATTATAGAGTATAATGCCCCGTTTGGTATGTACCTCACAAGACATCTGCAACAGCTGGAAAGGCCTCAGAAATACCTCACTAAAAGAATCACAGGACTAAAGAAGATGCCATATGCTGACCATCTAAAAAAACTCCAGCTATACTCTGTGGCATATCGTCTACTCAGAGGAGATCTCTGCTTAACATACAAGACCATGTCAAACCCTAAGCTGTTGGACATGTTCCACTTAAAGAAATCCCAATCCCTCAGAGCCACACGCTCCAGGGATCTAAACATTGTCATCACAATGAACAAAACATGCTGGAGGGATAGGTTCCTGACCCAGAGCCTCCCCATACTCTGGAATAGACTGCCCATACATGTCAAGCAGAGTGCCTCCTTGGCCCTCTTCAAAAAGAACCTTGATGATTGGATGGGAGATAGAAAATTCGCCCCGGGGATCATGTCAGTCGCCCTGCTAGACAGGGGTCCAGGGAAGTAAACATTGTGGGAAGAAACATCCAGAGAATTGTTATGGCTAGGCTTGTATAGGCCCTAGGGCCGATAGCCTAGTACCAGCCTATGAAGCTATGAACCTATGACTTATCAACTATGGAGTTGCAATGCTTAGAGTAGGTGTTATAACAGGTCACTTTGGTTGCTGCCGAATGCAGTTTGTGTCTTCCGATATTATATTAACCACTTACAGTAAGATAACTTAGCTTGCAACATTTTTTACTTGTGGGAGCTTGTTATTTGGAACTTGTTGAACTTCTGGATTCAGTTTGTTTTGTGAAGTTGCATAAATTGACTGCCTTCATGAAACTCCACAATTGCTGTGGCAGAGTTTTAGATATCAGTATTTTCTTGGGCACTGCTGTTTCATGAAAGCTGCTTATGCTTGCTTATTTTATAAGTCTCTGTTTATTTTAGCCAGTCTTTTGAATTGGCCATCAGACATCATTCAGTTAATGTTTATTTTACAGTTTATATAATAAACTTGTTTTATTTGCTACACCTGTACTTTTGAAAGTTACTCTGTTATTTAGTTGTTATTTACTTGTCTTGCTCAGTGGATTTATGTATTTTTTTTCTTCGTTTTATATTTTTCTTTTAAGGAGAACTGCCTAATATATTGCTGTCTTATAATGATAATGATTATCAATTCAGTTTATTTATATGATATTACTTAGTTTGAGTTTATTGTGCATTTTTAAGTGCTTAGGAAATTAAGCACTATAATAAATATGAACTTAAACCTGACATGTATGTAATCATGCTTGCACATTTACATGCAATTTTGGGAACTGACAAATCACATGGTTAATCTGTGGGTTGCGGGAGGAAACTGAAGGAGGGAAGACATGTAGACTCCATAGAGAAGGCTCCTTGGTGAGAAACTAAATGAAGCACCAGGCACTATGATACAACAATTCTAGCCACTGTGCTTTATGGATACAAACTTAATTATGCAGATAATAGTTTTCCAGACAAATTAGCATTTTAAAGACATAAATCGGTGCCATACTATTGCCAGATATAAATAAAACTAATTGCCCATTTTTCTCAGGACCTTCCAGACCATCAAGTTGCTCCAGATACCCCATTGACCCATGAATTTCTTCCCTTTCTTGCCTGGACTTTGGAAGCACACATCACTTTTCCAGAGGAAGTTCTCCTTCACATGAAGAGGAATTCACTCACAGCACCCCATCCTATTACTCAGCTCATCGGGGTGACACTTGAGTACTAGTGGCTGTCATCTATGGAAGGCTTTCTCTTTCTTTCCTTTCGCTTCTTTTCTTTTCCTTTTTTTGGCACCAAACCCCTCGCCTTCATGGCTGATGTGCACATAGGTTCATAGGTTCATACTAGGCTATCTGCCCTAGGGCATTTATAAGCCTAGCCAGAGTGTGTGTGGCTTTCACCACCCCTTGGAATGAGAATACTGTGCTCATTTAGGGTTTAGTTTACTGTCTAGTAGTGACACAGAGATGACCCCTGGGGTAAATCTATGATCTCCCATCCACTCGTCAAGATTTCTCTTGAAGAGAGTCAGTGAGGGTCTCTGCCTAACATGGACTGGGATTCTGTTCCAGAGTGTAGGGAGCCTTTGGGTTATGAATCTGTCCCTCCAGCACGTCCTATTTATTTCTGTGTTGAAGTTCAAATCTCTCGCTCTTGTGGCTCTGGCGGATTTGGATTTCCTGAGGTGGAGCATGTCCATTAATTCCAGATTGGACATGGCCTTGTACGTCAGGCATAGATCGCCTCTGAGTAGGAGGTATGTGACTGAATAGAGCTGGAGTTTCTTCAGCCGGGCAGCATATGACATATGTTTGAGACCCTTGATCCTCTTGGTGAGGTACTTTTGGAGTCTTTCTAACTGCTGCAGGTGTCGGGGAAAGGTACATCCCAAATGGGACATTGTACTCAATTATGGGCCTGATAAGGGAAGAGTATAGGAGCACAATGACCTCTCTTGATCTAGATGTGAATCCTTTCATGATAAGGTGGGCAATATAGAAGGTCTTCCTAACCACTTTGGCAATGTGAGTGTCAAATGAGAGGTTACTGTCAACTTGGGTCCCTAGGTCCCTGATTACTTCTTCCGTACTTAATGGATTACCACCTATGTGGTAATTTGTGGGTACTTTGTTTTTCCCAAAGGGTATGACTATACATTTTTTGGCGTTCAGTTTAAGACCATGGCTCTGGCACCAGTTATCCATTTCTATGAGGCCTTTCTGAAGGATGCTTGTGTCCGCTGGAGTATCAATTATGGCGCCCAGTTTGCAGTCATCTGTGAACTTTGTCAGCCACAATCCTCCTATGTTAGCTTGCACCTCGGAAAAATAAATGCCGAACAAGAGGGGTCCCAGGACCGAGCCCTGTGGGACACCGCTTGTGACTGGCTTAGAGTCTGACATGGCTCCAGCAATTCTGACCTTGTGGGTTCTGTCCTTGAGCCAGTTTGCAACCCATCTTATGACATATGGGTTTACATTTACATATCTGAGACCCTTCTACAGCTTTTTCATGAATGAACCATGACACTGCCAAGCATATGTCCTTGTGCCACATGCTACATGCCATGCAACACTCTCCAATAGGTTTTGGCACTGCTGCAGGCTGGACCACCTGTCACTCCATAAGATGGGCCTGTCAAACCATAAGGTGGGTGAGCCAAAATCATCTGCTAACCCCCACCCTCCTTTGTCGGCTCCTCCACTGCCTGGTTCACTTGTCAAGCCAAGGTTGTCTGGGGCACAATCAGGATTTTATCCCTCTGTATCACCAATAAGGAAAATGGCTTACTAGTTTTTATTCATCTGTCCATCCACCCATCTATCCAGCCATCCATTCATTCATCTGTTTTTCATTATGAAGTCAGATTATGAGACTTAGATGGCAAATAATAACGGCCAGTAACAAATTTTTTTTTTTTAAGTTTTTAAAAGGATATTATGGTAAAATTAATGACACTGTAGGCAATTAGGAGCATGATCTATGAGTAGCATTAACACAAAAACAACAGCTATGATAATAGATGACTTTATCACATACTAAATAATTGCACGATCAAATCATTTCTAGCAAGATATAAACAAAGTGCAGAATTCAAAAACAAACCCCTCTGGTGGAACCTTATGATCAACAAACTTCACATTAAGAGAAAGAAGGCCCAACAGAGTCTGAAAAAGGAAAATAATCCTCAACAAATTTTCAAACTACATTAAATAAAACTCAGAAAGTTCTAAAGTTTTCAAGATGTCAAACATAAACTATGAAACAAACCATGTTCAGCTAGAAGCCACCAAACATTTTGATACCTAGGGTTATAATTTGATGAAACAGTAATTTCCAATATTATACTCCACAAAACATAGCCAAAATAAACAGAGCACTAGTTCAAGCAAAACAGTCTATCAGTTGTTAGCACCTGAAGGCAGGAAATCCATAGGCAAAGGTATGCTTATAATATTGCCTTCCCCCATGGCCTTAATCACCAAAAAAATCAAACCTCCCTTTAAACTACTACATACAATCTTATCACTGTAGTTCCCCAAAGAGAACATCATTGCTCATGCCTTTCAAAGGCAAAAAGGCTTCCAGTTTAACAGAGCTATCCTCTACTGGGTTTTTTCCTGTATAATTTAGTAACAATGGAATAATTTCCTTTCCTTTTCTTGCCAACAATCTTATCACTAAAACTATAGATTAGCATATAAGCTCTACTGGTTCCAAAATAACTAGCCTTCAGCCTCCAGATACAAAATTTCACATAATCGATCATAGCTTCTCAGTTCTTATACCTAAAATCTAGGAATACATTCGCTCTAACTTTAGAAATAATAATACATACAGAATTCAAATCAGCTCTTAAACACCACCTTACCAGATCTGCAAGCTGCAAATGTGCCTTTAAGAATCATTCAGCATAATCTCTACCTAACATTCTCTCCCAGAACAACTAATCAATCTTCTTTAACAACTACTTTCTAACAATTGTTCAGACAATAACCCCAGGTATCAGCCTACTATCTTAGCTTTCCTCCCATTCTTATATTTCTTCCTTCCACAATTCTCCTCACCTTATCCTACTTTCCACAACTTTGCTTTCTTATAAACATACCACAATATTGTATATATTATACACAGTTTACATTTTTTATTTATTTTATTTCCATTTGTTTACTGGGAATGTCCAACTGGATACAAAAATAGCCCATTTTCAGTGGAGGCCCGGGGAGAAAGGCTCCATTAAAATGACAAAATATGTCAATGAGATTCTTCTGCTGTGTGGTTAAAACTGTAAAATCAACAGTCTTGTATTTTGTAGTATTTTATATGTATTTAATTCAGTTGCTTATTTAATTGCCAAATTCGTTGTCTTGTTTTAAAACCCAGGCCACTTCCTGAAAATGAGGCAGTAGGATTAGCGCCTTGCTACAGTAAAAACATCCTAATACATATATAAATAAATAAATACATAGTCCCTAAAGTCAAAGACAATGAGAAAGCTGTATTTAAATGTGTCCTTTGGCTTTTCCCGGTTAGGGGTCGCCACAGCGAAACTCTGGTCCACTAATGATTGGCAGTAGATTTCTACGTGCTGGCTTGCCGGGCCTAATGCACAACCTTCAACGAAAGAACACCCATTCACGCATGTCGCCACACAGAAAACGCTCAAACTAAGAATTGAATGGGCAACGTCTAACTGTGAGGCAATAATGCTACCACAGTGCCACCACCGCAGTAGAAAGCTGTATTTAAATAAATCAGGAAAATGAAAGGTAAAAAGCAGGAGTATAATATACCGATAAAAAAAACAAAAGTTCTGCTCTTGAAGCTATAGCCACCACACTCAATAATATCTAGATGCACTCAGCAGCCTATCTATCGCTAGAGGAGTGGTTTCCAGCTCTGAAATTGTACCTTATTGGCCGTTTTGGGCTGCCTTCTATCCCTTTTAACTTTCTGCCTTAAAAACCCGTGTTTGCATGGGTTTGCACTTGTTTTGCCCTGCACATTCTGTTTTGGCATCCTGAAAACTACTACAGCAGCAGAAAGGAGAAAGCAAGACTTTGATTGACTATAAGTACCTCCGTTTGCCTTTATTTTGCCTAAAATTGCTTACTGCACTTTAAACTAGCCATTTTTCAAGTTACTGCATTTACTGATACTACATTTTGCTATTTCTATTAAGATTGCTTACTACACTTTTATTTTAGTCATTTTATAAGTTATTTCTACTGTATATATTGTTGTAGGCTATGCAAAGTGTGCTAGCATTTTCTGTGCTTTAAAAGTGTTTTTACTGCTGTTTAAATTGTATTTCCGACTGTTTAAAAAAAAAAAAAAAAACAAAAGAAAAATTCTATTTGCTCATTTCCTGCCATTTCCTCTTGCTAAAATAGTCTGGATTTCAGATTTACTGATTTCAGGATTGTATTTTGAGTTTCTGAGTTGTTCAAAACTTGCTGTGATAGAGGGAAGTCTTTCTGCTTATCAGTGGGAGTGGTAAGCACTGAGCAGCCTATCTAGTGCTAGAGGAGTGGTTTCCAGCTCTGAAATTGTACCTTATTGGCCGTTATGGTCTGCTTTCTATTCCTTTTAACTTTCTGCCTTAAAAAAACATGTTTCTGCAGGTTTGCATGACGTGCAGCATCACTAAGCTTGGGTAAACTGTTACAAAATTTACTCTTCAAATTTTCCCCTAGATCTTGCTAGTTTTCATCGTTTTGCTCTCAAACTAGACTATTTAAGTCCAGCACTTGCTCAGAATGTCTTGCAGCATTTACCATAGCATATATAGTGCTACCAGCACTAAACTTTCCCATATAGAAAAAGACAAAACAGCTTCAATACTTAATAAATTGAGCACCTATCCAGACATGTCTAAAGGACAATTCCCTGTGCTTTTTCCTGTTAACCTGATGAACTTGGACATCATGAGACAATGTAGCAACTGCCTCATGTACACAGACAACCCTCTCCTCTTACCTCCCAACACCATGACTTGTGAGAGATGCACATATATTGCCAGAATGGAAGCCAAGCACTCTCTAGCCAAGACTGGATTAGCCAGTCAAGAGGAGAAGGTTAACACCTGCACCATACCACATTCAACACATAGCCCTCCAGAACACACACCACCACAACCCTCACATAGTATCACTAAACACACACCCACTTTCTTGGAGGATCTCAATAAAAATCTGCCCAAACAACAGAGACCTCAGAGGCAGAAATGCAAGCAACCATCACATCCCAATATAAACCATGACACACATAGCTCACATCAACAGTGTGCCACTCAACAACAGCCCCTAAGGCAAAAAAGCTTACCAAATACACTAGTCATAGGTGACTCAATTGTAAGGCACACTGATGTCCCACTAATTAGGTTGAAAAAGGAGAAGGTTACTGTCAGCTGCCTGTCGCAGGCCAGGATCCACCACATAGCGCATTCACTTAGGTCAATTCACAACAGGTACAAATATGACTCTGTCATTGTTCATGTTGGTGTGAAAGACCTGAGACATACCTCCCTGAACTACATGAAAAGAGACATTGAGGAGCTCTCGGATCATGTAGCCCAGGCAGGTATGACCCTATCCCTAAGTAGCATCCTACTGTCACCCAGAATGATATAACAGTGCAAGCAGAAAATTATTGATTTCAACAATTGGCTAAGTTTCTGGTGTCTGGTGCCAGTATCTGTCTGCCTGGGATGAAATGACCGACAGAGCTCAATGCTTTGCCAGAGATGGCCTGCACCTGTCACCCCTGGGATTCCGGATACTGGCCAAGGCTCTTGCCACCCCTATAGTGCCTTTTTAGGCAATGTCCTGAAGACAAAATTACCACCATAACAGATACAAGCAAATGTAATTTGAGGGTTATGCTACTCAATGCTAGAAGTCTAAAATCTCAAAATGCACTCACTCGAAGCACTCCTTAAAATGGAGAACATCGACATCTGTGCAGTAACAGAGACCTGGCTCAGGGCTCCAGAGAACACCCCAGCGCTACCAGGATATAATTCATACCACACCTTTCGGCCCCTAAACCTGGACTGAAGCCCCAACATAACGCATCTGAAATACTTCAGGTACAACTAACACTGGGTAAAACTGCAATCCAGGTTGCAGCCTTCTATAGATCCTCCACCATATCCCAAGACTCCCACTCCACATTCCTAAACACACTGGAAAATATTAAGGTACAACCCAATACCCTTATACTGGGAGACTTTAACTACCTCTCCATTAACTGGGAAAATTACTCATGTACCAATGCACTTGCTCAACATTTTCTGGAATTCATTAATTCCAATGCCCTGGACCAACTCATTCGTACTCCCACCAGGGGAAAAAACATCCTTGACCTGGTCATTACTAACATGGATGACCATTGCTCTACACCAGAAATCAACTCCTCCCTGGTCAGATCTGACCACAAGATAATAACCATGGATATCCACATCCCACCCTCACCCCTGTAAAGGAAACCACCATGAAAAACTTCTCCAAAGCCAGTTTTGGGCTTCTAAAAACAAAGGTGGCAAACTTCACGTCACCCATGCAAATGGAAAATAGGTGCATGACTGCTGAAACATAGACCAATGCACTCTATGAGCATGTACACAAGTGCATGGAACAGGCCATACCAAACAGAACCAAGACACTCTCCACCAAAAAAAGGAAGCCAATCTGGTGTACCCCTGCCATAAACGGGCTCTACAACAGAAGGAAGAAACTGTTGCAGAAAAGGGTGAATTCACAAGACTGGAAAATCTCCCTTGCTTACCTCAGCAAAAAACTGAGATCCCTCATCAAATCCTCTAAAGCTAGCTATGAAAACAAAATTGTTGCAGATGCTAAGGACAACCACAAGGCATTCTATAGTTATGTCAAGAATTTACAGGGCAATACTCAGATCTGCTCTGAGCTACAGCACAATGGCAACACGTATACTGAGCCAACTGATATTGCCAGTATATTGGCTGACAGGTTCAGTGCGAACTTTACCCCCCTTTCACCCCCTAAAGGGCCAATCACAATACCTGAGGAATGCCAAGTCCCTAATATCATGGCTGCACAGGTAAAAATTGCACTGTCCAAAGCCAAGAATACACCTTTCATGGGACCTGATAGCATCCCTGGCTGTGTTCTACATGAATTACAAAGTGAACTGGCACCACACCTGAGTGCCTTGTTCAGTCACAGCCTCACTTCAGGCTTTGTCCCTTCAGAGTGGTGCACTGCTACAGTCATCCCACTCCACAAAGGGGGGGGGGTGATTACTGACCCCGGGAACTACCGCCACATTAGCCTGCCAAGTCTGATATGTAAGGCTATGGAACACATCATCACGAACCTTATAAATAAGGACATAGGGAATCTGCAAACTCTGGACCCCACGCAGTTTGGGTTTTTGAAAAGTTGATCATACCTGCTCAACCTGATAGACGTCTTCAAGTCTGTCACCAAAGCAGTGAATGAAGGCAAGGTAGTTCACATAGCCTACCTTGATCTTGCCAAGGCCTTTGACACCATCCCTCACTCAGGAATCATAGCTAGACTCACTAAATTAGGCACAAACCCCTATGTCATAAGATGGGTTGCCAACTGGCTCACTGATAGATACAAATGGACTATGGCTGACCAAGTTTGCTGATGATTGCAAACTGGGAACCATTATTCATTCACCAACTGATTTAGACATTCTACAAAAAGGCCTCACTGAGACCAATGATTGGTGCCAGAACTATAGCCTAAAGCTCAATGCCAAAAAATGAATTGTCATTCCCTTTGGGAAAAACTCAGTACCCATGAACTACCACATTGGTGGTAGCCCACTAAACACCGAAGGTGTGATAAGAGATCTGGGGGCACAGGTTGACAGCAACCTCTCCTTTGATAACCACATTGTCACTGTGGTCAGAAAGTCCTTCTATGTGTCACATCTCATTACAAAAGGTTTTTCCTCCAGAAAGAAGGAGGTCATAATCCCTCTCTACTCCCTCATTAGACCTATTATAGAATGCAATGCCTCATTTGGCATGTACCTCACTAGACACCTACAACAACTGGAAAGGCCACAAAAATACTTCACTAAGAGAATCTTAGGCCTTAAACACATGCTATATATGGACAGACTCAAAAACTTCCAGCTACACTCTGTCTGATATTGCTTGCTTAGAGGCTATCTCTGCTTGACCTACAAATCCATGTCTGACCCAGAGCTGCTAGATATGCTACATCTAAAGAAATCCCAATCCCTCCATGCCACATGCTCCAGAGCCTCATTCCCACAATAAACAGAACATGCTGGAGGGACAGGTTCCTAACCCAGAGACTCCCCATACTCTGGAACAATCTTCCCATCCACGTCAAGCAGGGCACTTCACTGGCCCTCTTCGAGAGAAATCTTGAGTAGATGGGCAATAGAAAATTCACCTGGGGATCACTTCAGTGGTCTTGTTCGATAGGGGCACTGGGAACTAACATCAGGAAGCACAATGCCAGGGAATCTTCTTGGGCTAGGCTTATACAGACTCCAGGGCCATTAGCTTAGTACACACCTATGAACCTACCAACAATTTTAAAATTTCAAAAAGGGAAGGAAGCTATGAAATCTCTGGAATAACATATCACTTATCACAGGAGATGTGGAAACATAAGAAACAGCCTTACAAAATTAAACTCAAAAACACTGCCTTGCTGAAACTCTGTAACAGTCACTGGATTATCCTAAGTAAAATCAAACACAAAATTGTCAGACCTCTTACAATATTAAAATAAAATGGGAGAAAATGACCATGTAACATACATTTGGGGCAAGTTCTTCAAAAAGGGAGGTTGTTACTACAGAGATAATTACTGAACCATCATATTAATGTGTATTTTGAAAAGCAATGAAAGGAGTGATCACAGATCTCTTACACAAACAGATGGGAGACCTCTTGTTCCTAGATCAGGATGATAAGTTTGGATTCACAAGAGAAAGATCTGCTTTCTAATCTTGCAAACATTCTTTGGACATATAATTTACTGTTAGTGAGGACCTAGCCGGTCACACAGCATAGCTGAGCATATCACTCAGTATAACATGTAGCTATGCTAAGCTAAAAATCTTACAACTTAAATGTTCAAAAGGTAAATTGATCATAAACTGGGTACTCAGCGCTGCTTTATTTTGCTTTTTTATGCTTTACTTGCTTCCTGTTGCTGAATGTTTGCACTGCCTGTTTGCTTGCATATATTTAATCACTGTTTCATGGTTTGCATTGTTAACACTGTTGTGCATTTCATCATTTTCTTGTTTATTCTTCCCCACCTAATCCTGACACTGGTCCATATGGATCAGTGTTCTATCCCAGACAGTAAACAAATTGTAAATAAAACAAAAAATAAAATAGAGCAGAAGCTTAGAGTGCTAGTACAATATCAAGCAGAGCGTACATAATAAAATAAGTGCTATTTGCCGTTGTGACATTTACTATATGACATTCTCTTTTCAGAGGTATAAGTGGGTGGCCACCTCTGAATAACAAAATATGCAAATGGATACAGCTGCAAGGTGAAAATCATTGTTACCCTGTCACAGATGCAGCTCTTATCTAGTTAACCACCTTAGAGACCTATTTTGTTGCTGTAGCATTGTGTGGTATATCTACATTCTACTATTTGTTTGTTCATTTACGAAGTTATTGTCTGGTTACCTGCATGAGAGACCTGTTGTATTGCAGTAGTTCCTGTTTGGTTTATACACATTCTACGTTCAGTTTTATTGCAGTAGTTCCTGATTCGTTTATACACATTCTATGATCAGTTTTATTGCAGTAGTTCCTGCTTGGTTTATACACATTCTACGATCAGTTTTATTGCAGTAGTTCCCGATTGGTATATACACATTCTACGATCAGTTTTATTGCAGTAGTTCCTGATTGGTTTACACAGATTCTACAATCAGTTTTATTGCAGTAGTTCCTGACTGGTTTATACACATTCTACGATCAGTTTTATTGCAGTAGTTCCTGCTTGGTTTATACACATTCTATGATCAGTTTTATTGCAGTGGTTCCTGATTGGTTTATACACATTCTGCGATCAGTTTTATTCCAGTAATTCCTGCTTAGTTTATACACATTCTACAATCAGTTTTATTGCAGTAGTTCCTGCTTGGTTTATACACATTCTACAATCAGTTTTAGTTATACTGTTTAGACCTAACCAATTTTATTTTAATTGTCATATTATTATACCACTGTGCTAAACACTATTGTTGTGTTACTCTCCATTACAGATATGTCATTGCTTATGATCTGTAGCACTGCCTCAGTGCTCCTATAAGCTTTATTTTATTTCTCATATTAAGAATAAATTTGCTGCTCTGATGTTGTTTTACCATCTCTATTATACAGTTGCTATCTGGTTATCTGTCTCACAGAGCTGCTTTATTTTATTTACTACATGCATTATTAAATATATCACTGCTTTTATGTTCGGTAACACCATCTCTATTATACAATTGTTTGCTTATCTGTCCCAGAGGGGCTTCTTTATTTTAATTACTACCCTACTGTCTACTGATAAATTTATATGCACTATAATCATCTCCATTACATAGTTGTCTGATTATCTGTTTCATAGACCTGCTTTATTTTACTTATTACACTATTGATTATACTGTTTCATAGAGCTTCTTGATTTTAGTCATTACACTACTGATTATATTGTTTCATAGAGTTGTTTTATTTTAATTATTACACTAGTGATTATGCTGTTGCTTTTATATTCGCTGTCTGTACAACAGAGTCTTATTATACTAAAAGCTACTGTTGAACTAAGGATGCAGCCTTCTAGATGACAGTATAAACTTTGTTATAGCTTCCTTATTGTCTACATACCTGAACTTTGTAGCATCCAAATCTTACTCACACAACCATCTGTGGCATCCAAGCATTAGTCTGACTGTAGAGTGGTGTCTTGTCTGGCATAACCATGTCATTTGGCATCCAAGCCTTAGCCTGACTGTAGAGGAATGTGTTGTCTGACATACCCATGTTCTGTGGTACCTAAGCCTCACTGTAGAGTAGTGTGTGTGTAGCATACCCATGTTCTGTGGTACCTGAGCCTCGCTGTAGAGTGGCATTTATATTACATGATTGAACAGCGAAATGTTCAAACACGTAATAATCGACCCCAAAATATTGAAACTCTGTAAAGTAAAATGGCAAAAAAAAAACACACAAACAAACCATTAAAATGCTCTAAGCAGGGGGCAAGCTCCCCTGCACCCCCAGATCCCCCGCTACTTAAATATACCAACTCTGAGATCGCACTACAGTACAGACAATGGAAAACTTCCATGTCCACACTGTACTGAGATCTCCATTGAACCATTCGACATTCTGACGGTTCAATATTTAGGGGTCGATTATTATGTGTTCGAACATTTCACTGTTTGATCACGTAATATAGATCCGTAGAGTAGTGTATGTGGCATATCCATGTTCTGTGGTACCTAAGCCTCACTGTAGAGTAGTGTGTTATCTGGCATACCCATGTTCTGTGGTACCTGAGCCTCACTGTAGAGTAGTGTGTGTGGCATACCCATGTTCTGTGGTACCTGAGCCTCACTGTAGAGTAGTGTGTTGTGTGACATACCCATGCTCTGTGGTACCTGAGCCACACTGTAGAGTAGTGTGTGTGTGGCATACCCATGTTCTGTGGTACCTGAGCCTCACTGTAGAGTAGTGTGTTGTCTGACATACCTATGTTCTGTGGTACCTGAGCCTCACTGTAGAGTAGTATGTGTGGCATACCCATTTCTATGGTACATGAGCCTCACTGTAGAGTAGTGTGTGTGTGGCATACCCATGTTCTGTAGTACCAGACCCTCACTGTAGAGTAGTGTGTGTGTCATACCCATGTTCTGTGGTACCTGAGCCTCACTGTAGAGTAGTGTGTGTGACATACCCATGTTTTGTGGTGCCTACGCCTCACTGTAGAGAAGTGTGTGTGGCATACCCATGTTCTTTGGTATCTTAGCCTCACTGTAGATTAGTGTGTTGTCTGGCATACCCATGTTCTGTGGTACCCGAGTCTCACTGTAGAGTAGTGTGTGTGACATACCCATGTTCTGTGGTACCTATGCCTGACTGAGGAATAGTGTGTTGTCCTCCTTATCAGCTACTGTTTGTCTAAAACACTTATACTGAAGTTCCATTGCTTTCCATTGCCTGTTGCTGCCTTGTTTATTGTTGCCATAATGTTTGCTGCCTCCATTGTACTGCTATGACATAGTATTACTCTGCCTCCACTGTTCACTGCCTTAATTGTTGTTGCCTCTTTATTGTCGGTTTGTTATTGTTTGCTACTTTTCTCATAACACATGCTGTCTCATACTTGTATTTGGTATTGTCACCCTTTCTTCTAACTAGTACTAGTAGAAGGAACATCTCTTGCCTGTGTTGCTGTGGGATTCCAGTTTACTCTCACCCCACTTTTAGCCAGCCTCCTAACCCTATGAATTCTAAAGCAATGCACTAACTGACACATGTTCAGTGACAATCCCTTGCTCCTATTAGATACAGATTCCACTAGTGTGAGATAAAAATATATATTTAAACTAGAGGTTAATCCCTCAACATCCACAGGTGTTAGTAAATAGCTCATATCCATCTCACTTCAATGCAGCACTAAGCCCACATACATAGATGTCCTAATAAATCTCTTCCAAGACAGTGTATCAGGAAACCCAAACCATAGTCATAGAGTCAAATATTAATTCCTACACACATACCACCTGCAGCCTCTTTCAACATGAGTCACCAAGGCTATATGCATATATCCATAAATTCACCAGAACATGTAGCCTCAAACACTGCCACAGCAAACATACTAATTATAGAGACTGTATTGTCAGACAGACTGATGCACAAGACACCAGGCTGAACAAGGATAGGGTGATGGTTAGCTCTCTTTCTGGCACTAGGATTCATAATATCACCAGGGCTCTTAGATTCTTCCACCTTAAGTAAATACATGACCTGGTCATCACCCATGTGGGTGTGAATTATCTTAGATGGTCCACAGTGGGGGAGGTACAGAGAGAGATAACTGAGCTTTCAATGCATGTGGCTAAGAAATGGAAGAAGCTAGTCTGGTGTAGTGTTCTGACATGACTTAGTAACTGGTGTTGACCTACCAACTTACCAAATCCCAGTCTGACATGTATCAGCTTGGCATCCTTCAATGAAAGGCATGTTAACAAAATGCCTGATTTCAAGGCTTTCTTGAACCTCAAATATATATATATATATATATATATATATATATATATATATATATATATATATATAAAATTACAATACGATTATTTCAGTATAATAAAAGCACTATATTTATACCTGCCATTCGGGGCAGATCTGTGTTCACCCACAATCCCATCACCTCTCATTACATTCAGCATGACACCAGTCTTAAACTCTTTAAAGTCTTAGCGTCTATAAAAAAGTTGTCATATTATTGTCAATTATAGGTTTCCTCCCTGTCCCCTGTGAACCATGATATCTGCCTAAACCAGCAAAAGAGTATATCAATTAAACCAAATACAATTATTATGGGAGACTTTGACTACTCATCCATTAACTGGCAAACATACGCTTCTACAAACAAATATTCACAGTAGTTCCTAACCTGTGTAAATGCTAATTCTCTGGACCAGACAATAATTCCCTTTACCTCATTTTTGCAAACATAGTTTCACCATACTTCTGTCCCTGATCATGTTCAAATCTGACCACCAAGCCATTCCATTCTGCCTTAGAGTTAAACCCAAGTTACCAAACTAATCCTGCAGTTTTCAACAATTTCTCTATGGCTAACCTATTATTACTATCTGAAGTCAAAATGAATGTCGAAAGCTTTCTTTGCCCTGATGACCCTGCTACCTAGGCTGCCACATACACCTCTGATGTCTATTCTCAATTAAATTCTGACATTGCAGCATCCACCAATGTTTGTCATTAGGATGATGTTAGATCCAAAAATAAATACTTTTGGTTGAAGAGGAAAATCAAAACAATAAAAGAAAACAATTCTTGACCCAAGTAATACACTCACATTCCCCTTACTAAAAGGTCTTCAAACTGGCCTTTAAAAAACTCAGAAGCTCTATCTAATATTTTAAGGCCAAATATCAACTAAATATGACTTCCTCTTCTAAAGATAATCATAAAGTCTTCTTTAATTATGTTGAAAACTCAGAAGTAACACCTAATTTTGTGCAGAGCTGATCTCTAACATCTCTGCTTACTCCAAACCTGAAGACATTATAACTATACTTGAGGAAAATTTGGCTCCAATTTTATCAGCCTCTCCCAGTGTCTCCCCTACTTTTCACATTCTATATCTCCTCCTAGCTTACTTTCAAACTGATTTTGTCTACATTTTCTAAGCTAAGCGTACAAGCTCTGTGGGTCATATACCAGGCTGACTTGAAGTCAGAACTAAACATAGTCCTAGAGTACCCCTTCTCAACCTATCCAACCTCAGGCTTTCTGCAAGACACATGACTAAGCTCAGAAAATAGCCATTGTAGTGCCCTTCCCCAAGCATGATTCCACCACAGACCCTAGGAATTATACATCTATAAGTCTTTGTCAGATTATTTGTAAAGTCATGGAACATATTACAGTTGAGCTCATTACTACCAACATTAGCAACCGGCAAAGGAACATGACAGTTAGCTAATGATATTTTGTTTGAGTGCAGATACTACAAAACAGCTAGCCTGGAAACCATTTTCAGTGAATGGTGACTATGCCATTAATCACTGCTAAGTTACTGTGAAGTTAGGGAAACTTCCGAACAACCACCAACAGCACCAGCAGTCCAGTAGTCCTTAACGCAATTTTTATTCTTTAAAACAGACAAGAGCGTTTTCGCTACTGACCCGTAGCTTCATCACCTTTTGACACAAGAAAGATCCACAAAGTTACATATCTAAACTAGTTACATTCATTAAAACATAACATCAATAAAAAATAATAAAAATCTATAAATATGTAATTAAAACCGACAATGGACTTTTGGCACTCATTGTCCTAACTATAAAATGAGCAACTTTTTATACACAATGTTTTAATTACATATTTATAGATTTTTATTATTTTTTATTGACGTTATGTTTTAATGAATGTAAATTTAGATATCTTAACTTTGTAGATCTTTGTGTCAAAAAATGTGTTAAACAAGAAAGTGTAAATGTTTAAATTTCGTCACTTCCTACAATCAGAGTTTATGCTCGTTAAAAGGCTTTCCCATTCATTATGTTAACTGTTTGCATTTACCTCTGATGAAGCTACGGGTCAGTGGCAGCGCTCTTACGCCTTGTCTGTTTTAAAGAATAAAATACGTTAATGACTACTGACTGCTGGTGCTGTTCAATGTTGGTGGTTGTCTTCGGAAGTTTCTTCGGTGACAGACCCTAATTGTTTTATCAGTTTGCTTTGTTTTTTCGTTGGTTACTGTGAAGTTAGCATATATAAGTTAGGGGTATGGAGAGTGTGCATGGAGTTTTGTTTCCCCAAACAAAAAAAAAACACTTTACTTTTGGTTCACTAAAAGTGATTTTCAGTGCAACTGATTTATAATATTGGTACTTGAACTAGTGGTATCCTTGTGAATCATCATGAAGCCATCCACAGTCTCTCAACCCAAATTAATTTGGCTTTGTAAGGGGCTGATCCTGCCTACGTAATTGTGAAAACTTCTTTGAAAAAGTTACTGATACCCTAAACAATTATCAGTCTCTCCATATTGCTTACCTAGATCCAGTCAAAGCCTTCAATATTATTCCTTTTTCACTGGTATTGTTGATAAGTTTCTTCATATGACTTCCTCTAGTGACCTGCTGGATAGCAAATTGACTTTCAGACAGAGGTCACATACTGAGGGTTAGTAGTATATCACCTTCTAACAGACTCATCGGTAATGGTAGCCTGCCGGGTTTCATGTTCGGCCATCCCCTCCTCTTCAGTATTTACTTTGCCAAGGCTGACTTCAAATGGTTTATAGCTAACCAAGACTGATAATGACTGAAGAGTTGTCACTGTAATAAACTCACTTGTTGACACCATATCCTGCAAAAAGGGCTGAACATAACCAGTCCTTTGTGTGCTGGTAATGAATCTAAACGTATATGAAAAATATAGGAAGAATACCCATGAACCTACCACATAAATGATACCAGTACCTCCCAACTGTCCTGATTTTCACAGAACATCCAGATTTTTTCCTCATGTTTTTGGTCTATTCCTCATACATTTTTGGTTTTCTGGCAAATGATTGGCAAATTATTGAGGATGAAAATCAGAAATAATGCCAGGCATTTGAGTTTCAGAATTCATACCCTTCAGAAAATTCATGCTAATGGAAAGCCTGTTATTCTATCAACTCTTCAAGTTAATAAGATAATATTTAAAAATTGACCCTATTTTTAGGGCTTTTGTCCACCTAGTTTTATGCCTTTGTCCAGATTTCTTCCTTTAAGAGGTTGAGAGGTATGATGATACCCCTTGTAAAAGCTGACACTGTTATTAGGGACTTCAGTACATTCATGAACAGTGGAGTATCCTTTAGCCATCATGAAATCATTCTGCCTTGCTAAACTAATTATCAGTAGGCATTTTCCAGATGCAAAAATGTTATCATCCACAAGAAACCACACAACGAGAAAAGCCAGATAAACCAAATTTATTTCTCCTAGCACCTCGGCTACAATAAGCCTTCAAGGAGTAATACATAGCATTATCCAAAAGCCTTATAGTCTCCAGCTCCATCAATAAAACAATTATCAATTAAACAATTCTAAAATATTTGTAGAAACAAATTTTAAAAGTGACATCCATTAATTCATATAACACATTTCCAGCAACATTCTGCATTTAAACCCTCTTTGGAGTTAATGTGTCAAATTTCAAAATAAACATTGTTTCCTTTCTTAAAAGCTTTAATCTACATTTGTTCATCTAAATGTTTCCATATCTACCTGTTCTAAAATAGTAGCTTTTAGGTTTTCTGTACTTCCATCATGATATTTATTAAAATGAGAAGAAGAGCCAAAGGGCTCTCCATTTTATTTAATATATACTTCTCTCAAATGTTCTAATAGGTGTGTTTTAAACATTCCCGGGATTCATGGAAGCTAAAGGCGCCAAGGCCGGTGTAAGGCTTGCGCCAGCAGTGCAGTGTATAATCAATAGCAGCGCCATATGCATGAAAGTAATGGCCAGGTGCACGCGCCCAGCCACAGAACCCGTGCAGAGAGGCACGTGAGTCGAGCCAAGTGGGGATGCGCCCGTTGGCGCCAAGCCCGGCGATAGCGAGCAACCTAAAGTGCTGACTTACAGGGCTGCCTGCAATAGTAACCGCACTTTCAGCCAGGGTCCGTGGATAATGAAGCGTGCATGTGAGTATGCAACATAGTACCCGTTCACACAAAGCGGAGAACCAAACATGTAACCCACGAGTCCAAATTGTACCGAGTCCAAGGATCAAAGGATACGCGTAATACCATGTCCGTCACGCAATGCACTGTCAATGGGCATACCCAGTGAAGGTGTACCGCAGCATGTCGAAAAAGTGCACCGCACCTACTGACAGAAGTAGCCA
>NC_056733.1:817117202-817175164 GCF_019279795.1 Protopterus annectens
AACTTTACCCCCTTTCACCCCTAAAGGGCCAATCACAATACCTGAGGAATGCCAAGTCCCTAATATCATGGCTGCACAGGTAAAAATTGCACTGTCCAAAGCCAAGAATGCACCTTTCATGGGACCTGATAGCATCCCTGGCTGTGTTCTACATGAATTACAAAGTGAACTGGCACCACACCTGAGTGCCTTGTTCAGTCACAGCCTCACTTCAGGCTTTGTCCCTTCAGAGTGGTGCACTGCTACAGTCATCCCACTCCACAAAGGGGGGGGGGGTGATTACTGACCCCGGGAACTACCGCCACATTAGCCTGCCAAGTCTGATATGTAAGGCTATGGAACACATCATCACGAACCTTATAAATAAGGACATAGGGAATCTGCAAACTCTGGACCCCACGCAGTTTGGGTTTTTGAAAAGTTGATCATACCTGCTCAACCTGATAGACGTCTTCAAGTCTGTCACCAAAGCAGTGAATGAAGGCAAGGTAGTTCACATAGCCTACCTTGATCTTGCCAAGGCCTTTGACACCATCCCTCACTCAGGAATCATAGCTAGACTCACTAAATTAGGCACAAACCCCTATGTCATAAGATGGGTTGCCAACTGGCTCACTGATAGATACAAATGGACTATGGCTGACCAAGTTTGCTGATGATTGCAAACTGGGAACCATTATTCATTCACCAACTGATTTAGACATTCTACAAAAAGGCCTCACTGAGACCAATGATTGGTGCCAGAACTATAGCCTAAAGCTCAGTGCCAAAAAGTGAATTGTCATTCCCTTTGGGAAAAACCCAGTACCCATGAACTACCACATTGGTGGTAGCCCACTAAACACCAAAGGTGTGATAAGAGATCTGGGGGCACAGGTTGACAGCAACCTCTCCTTTGATAACCACATTGTGACTGTGGTCAGAAAGTCCTTCTATGTGTCACATCTCATTACAAAAGGTTTTTCCTCCAGAAAGAAGGAGGTCATAATCCCTCTCTACTCCCTCATTAGACCTATTATAGAATGCAATGCCTCATTTGGCATGTACCTCACTAGACACCTACAACAACTGGAAAGGCCACAAAAATACTTCACTAAGAGAATCTTAGGCCTTAAACACATGCTATATATGGACAGACTCAAAAACTTCCAGCTACACTCTGTCTGATATTGCTTGCTTAGAGGCTATCTCTGCTTGACCTACAAACCCATGTCTGACCCAGAGCTGCTAGATATGCTACATCTAAAGAAATCCCAATCCCTCCATGCCACATGCTCCAGAGCCTCATTCCCACAATAAACAGAACATGCTGGAGGGACAGGTTCCTAACCCAGAGACTCCCCATACTCTGGAACAATCTTCCCATCCACGTCAAGCAGGGCACTTCACTGGCCCTCTTCGAGAGAAATCTTGAGTAGATGGGCAATAGAAAATTCACCTGGGGATCACTTCAGTGGTCTTGTTCGATAGGGGCACTGGGAACTAACATCAGGAAGCACGATGCCAGGGAATCTTCTTGGGCTAGGCTTATACAGACTCCAGGGCCATTAGCTTAGTACACACCTATGAACCTACCAACAATTTTAAAATTTCAAAAAGGGAAGGAAGCTATGAAATCTCTGGAATAACATATCACTTATCACAGGAGATGTGGAAACATAAGAAACAGCCTTACAAAATTAAACTCAAAAACACTGCCTTGCTGAAACTCTGTAACAGTCACTGGATTATCCTAAGTAAAATCAAACACAAAATTGTCAGACCTCTTACAATATTAAAATAAAATGAGAGAAAATGACCATGTAACATACATTTGGGGGCAAGTTCTTCAAAAAGGGAGGTTGTTACTACAGAGATAATTACTGAACCATCATATTAATGTGTATTTTGAAAAGCAATGAAAGGAGTGATCACAGATCTCTTACACAAACAGATGGGAGACCTCTTGTTCCTAGATCAGGATGATAAGTTTGGATTCACAAGAGAAAGATCTGCTTTCTAATCTTGCAAACATTCTTTGGACATATAATTTACTGTTAGTGAGGACCTAGCCGGTCACACAGCATAGCTGAGCATATCACTCAGTATAACATGTAGCTATGCTAAGCTAAAAATCTTACAACTTAAATGTTCAAAAGGTAAATCGATCATAAACTGGGTACTCAGCACTGCTTTATTTTGCTTTTTTATGCTTTACTTGCTTCCTGTTGCTGAATGTTTGCACTGCCTGTTTGCTTGCATATATTTAATCACTGTTTCATGGTTTGCATTGTTAACACTGTTGTGCATTTCATCATTTTCTTGTTTATTCTTCCCCACCTAATCCTGACACTGGTCCATATGGATCAGTGTTCTATCCCAGACAGTAAACAAATTGTAAATAAAACAAAAAATAAAATAGAGCAGAAGCTTAGAGTGCTAGTACAATATCAAGCAGAGCGTACATAATAAAATAAGTGCTATTTGCCGTTGTGACATTTACTATATGACATTCTCTTTTCAGAGGTATAAGTGGGTGGCCACCTCTGAATAACAAAATATGCAAATGGCTACAGCTGCAAGGTGAAAAAACATTGTTACCCTGTCACAGATGCAGCTCTTATCTAGTTAACCACCTTAGAGACCTATTTTGTTGCTGTAGCATTGTGTGGTATATCTACATTCTACTATTTGTTTGTTCATTTACGAAGTTATTGTCTGGTTACCTGCATGAGAGACCTGTTGTATTGCAGTAGTTCCTGTTTGGTTTATACACATTCTACGATCAGTTTTATTGCAGTAGTTCCTGATTCGTTTATACACATTCTATGATCAGTTTTATTGCAGTAGTTCCTGCTTGGTTTATACACATTCTACGATCAGTTTTATTGCAGTAGTTCCCGATTGGTATATACACATTCTACGATCAGTTTTATTGCAGTAGTTCCTAATTGGTTTACACAGATTCTACGATCAGTTTTATTGCAGTAGTTCCTGACTGGTTTATACACATTCTATGATCAGTTTTATTGCAGTGGTTCCTGATTGGTTTATACACATTCTACGATCAGTTTTATTCCAGTAATTCCTGCTTAGTTTATACACATTCTACAATCAGTTTTATTGCAGTAGTTCCTGCTTGGTTTATACACATTCTACAATCAGTTTTAGTTATACTGTTTAGACCTAACCAATTTTATTTTAATTGTCATATTATTATACCACTGTGCTAAACACTATTGTTGTGTTACTCTCCATTACAGATATGTCATTGCTTATGATCTGTAGCACTGCCTCAGTGCTCCTATGCTTTATTTTATTTCTCATATTAAGAATAAATTTGCTGCTCTGATGTTGTTTTACCATCTCTATTATACAGTTGCTATCTGGTTATCTGTCTCACAGAGCTGCTTTATTTTATTTACTACATGCATTATTAAATATATCACTGCTTTTATGTTCGGTAACACCATCTCTATTATACAATTGTTTGCTTATCTGTCCCAGAGGGGCTTCTTTATTTTAATTACTACCCTACTGTCTACTGATAAATTTATATGCACTATAATCATCTCCATTACATAGTTGTCTGATTATCTGTTTCCAATGCTCCGGTCCCACCAATGAGCGAACAAGGGCTGAATAATCCACACGAAAATGAAGGAACTCACAGTTTATTACACGAATACCAAGTGCATACGATCAACGACAACTTGAATATACAACAGGATCCATTCAAATGCAGCGCACTGAAACGGAGCCCCAAAACATCAAACAGGACAGTGCAAGACAGAATAGCAAAAAACTAAAAACTCAGTTAAGCGCTTTCAACCATTTACATGGTCTTCATCAGAACTAACAGAATATGCCAAAAGTGACTCAATTTAAAACTTTTTTGGCGCCAAAAATTTGCTTACTAGCATTTTGAAAGTGTATTACATCACTTCCTGTAAGGTATAACCTGCCAATACGAGAATACATTCATCTGATATATACTAATAATAATAATTAAATGTGTTCAGCCAAAATTTGCAGTCTGCCTTTTGGACATTTTTTTCCCATAACATATTGTAAAAACCTATTTGTCATATCAAACAGTGCACATAAAAATTGTAGTTTGCGGCACTTCTTGTGAATAGTGCTCTGCACCAAATGAATAAGTATATAAAGTCTTGCTTCCATAAAAAATATATAGTTAATATCCTACACATTATGAATGATAAATACTTGTAATATATTTATAAAAACAAGATAAACTGAAAACTGAATGTTAAATCATGAAATATAATCATACAATAGAATCATAAAATATTTCCCAGCGCAAATTGAAGCCTAATGAAAATATTATTATTTGTGCCAAAAACAATAATGCTGTGGATATATAATAAATATCATTATCTGTAAAGTAATTAAGTTAATGCATAAATTTATGAATGTTAAATATAAATAAAATAAATATTATACATATAATTTAAATGCGATAACGATGAATTAATGATTAAATGAATTAATAAATAAATACATTGATGAAATACTGTATGTGGGTATTTCTTGTAAGAAAAATTTTTTCAAAAATTACATGATAATTACAGACAAACGATTACACAAAAATATTGCACAGAAGATTACTGTTAAAAATTACATTATAAAATTACATATATATTGCATAAAAAGTGTTGTATGAAATATGTTTAATAAAATGTTTGATAGAAAATGTTTAATAAAAAATTAATAAAAAATGTTTGATAAAAAATGTTTGATGAAAAATATGTTTGATGAAAAATGTTTGATGAAAAATATTTGATGAAAAATATTATGATGAAAAATATTTGATGAAATATATTTGATGAAAAATATTTGATGAAAAATATTATGATGAAAAATATTAGATGAAAAATATTATTTTCCCCCAACAAGGACTTATAGGTTTTTACAATATGTTATGGGGAAAAAAATGTCCAAAAGGCAGACTGCAAATTTTGGCTGAACACATTTAATTATTATTATTAGTATATATCAGATGAATGTATTCTCGTATTGGCAGGTTATACCTTACAGGAAGTGATGTAATACACTTTCAAAATGCTAGTAAGCAAATTTTTGGCGCCAAAAAAGTTTTAAATTGAGTCACTTTTGGCATATTCTGTTAGTTCTGATGAAGACCATGTAAATGGTTGAAAGCGCTTAACTGAGTTTTTAGTTTTTTGCTATTCTGTCTTGCACTGTCCTGTTTGATGTTTTGGGGTTCCGTTTCAGTGCGCTGCATTTGAATGGATCCTGTTGTATATTCAAGTTGTCGTTGATCGTATGCACTTGGTATTCGTGTAATAAACTGTGAGTTCCTTCATTTTCGTGTGGATTATTCAGCCCTTGTTCGCTCATTGGTGGGACCGGAGCATTGATTATCTGTTTCATAGACCTGCTTTATTTTACTTATTACACTATTGATTATACTGTTTCATAGAGCTTCTCCATTTTAGTCATTACACTACTGATTTTATTGTTTCATAGAGCTGTTTTATTTTAATTATTACACTAGTGATTATGCTGTTGCTTTTATATTCGCTGTCTGTACAACAGTGTCTTATTATACTAAAAGCTACTGTTGCACTAAGGATGCAGCCTTCTAGATGACAGTATAAACTTTGTTATAGCTTCCTTATTGTCTACATACCTGAACTTTGTAGCATCCAAATCTTACTCACACAACCATCTGTGGCATCCAAGCATTAGTCTGACTGTAGAGTGGTGTCTTGTCTGGCATAACCATGTCATTTGGCATCCAAGCCTTAGCCTGACTGTAGAGGAATGTGTTGTCTGACATACCCATGTTCTGTGATACCTAAGCCTCACTGTAGAGTAGTGTGTGTGTAGCATACCCATGTACTGTGGTACCTGAGCCTCGCTGTAGAGTAGTGTGTTGCCTGGCATAGCCATATTCTGTGGTACCTGAGCCTCACTGTAGAGTGGCATTTATATTACATGATTGAACAGCGAAATGTTCAAACACGTAATAATCGACCCCAAAATATTGCAACTCTGTAAAGTAAAACGGCAAAAAAAAACACACAAACAAACCATTAAAATGCTCTAAGCAGGGGGCAAGCTCCCCTGCACCCCCAGATCCCCCGCTACTTAAATATACCAACTCTGAGATCGCACTACAGTACAGACAATGGAAAACTTCCATGTCCACACTGTACTGAGATCTCCATTGAACCATTCGACATTCTGACGGTTCGATATTTAGGGGTCGATTATTATGTGTTCGAACATTTCACTGTTCGATCACGTAATATAGATCCGTAGAGTAGTGTGTGTGGCATATCCATGTTCTGTGGTACCTAAGCCTCACTGTAGAGTAGTGTGTTGTGTGACATACCCATGCTCTGTGGTACCTGAGCCACACTGTAGAGTAGTGTGTGTGGCATACCCATGTTCTGTGGTACCTGAGCCTCACTGTAGAGTAGTGTGTTGTCTGGCATACCCATGTTCTGTGGTACCCAAGCCTCACTATAGAGTAGTATGTGTGGCATACCCATTTCTATGGTACCTGAGCCTCACTGTAGAGTAGTGTGTGTGGCATACCCATGTTCTGTAGTACCAGACCCTCACTGTAGAGTAGTGTGTGTGTCATACCCATGTTCTGTGGTACCTGAGCCTCACTGTAGAGTAGTGTGTGTGACATACCCATGTTTTGTGGTGCCTACGCCTCACTGTAGAGTAGTGTGTGTGGCATACCCATGTTCTGTGGTACCTAAGCCTCACTGTAGAGTAGTGTGTTGTCTGACATACCTATGTTCTGTGGTACCTGAGCCTCACTGTAGAGTAGTATGTGTGTGGTATACCATGTTCTGTGGTACCTGAGCCTCACTGTAGATTAGTGTGTTGTCTGGCATACCCATGTTCTGTGGTACCCGAGTCTCACTGTAGAGTAGTGTGTGTGGCATACCCATGTTCTGTGGTACCTATGCCTGACTGTGGAATAGTGTGTTGTCCTCCTTATCAGCTACTGTTTGTCTAAAACACTTATACTGAAGTTCCATTGCTTTCCATTGTCTGTTGCTGCCTTGTTTATTGTTGCCATAATGTTTGCTGCCTCCATTGTACTGCTATGACATAGTATTACTCTGCCTCCACTGTTCACTGCCTTAATTGTTGTTGCCTCTTTATTGTCGGTTTGTTATTGTTTGCTACTTTTCTCATAACACATGCTGTCTCATACTTGTATTTGGTATTGTCACCCTTTCTTCTAACTAGTACTAGTAGAAGGAACATCTCTTGCCTGTGTTGCTGTGGGATTCCAGTTTACTCTCACCCCACTTTTAGCCAGCCTCCTAACCCTATGAATTCTAAAGCAATGAACTAACTGCCATATGTTCAGTGACAATCCCTTGCTCCAATTAGATACAGATTCCACTAGTGTGAGATAAAAATATATATTTAAACTAGAGGTTAATCCCTCAACATCCACAGGTGTTAGTAAATAGCTCATATCCATCTCACTTCAATGCAGCACTAAGCCCACATACATAGATGTCCTAATAAATCTCTTCCAAGACAGTGTATCAGGAAACCCAAACCTTAGTCATAGAGTCAAATATTAATTCCTACACACATACCACCTGCAGCCTCTTTCAACATGAGTCACCAAGGCTATATGCATATATCCATAAAGTCACCAGAACATGTAGCCTCAAACATTGCCACAGCAAACATACTAATTATAGAGACTGTATTGTCAGACAGACTGATGCACAAGACACCAGGCTGAACAAGGATAGGGTGATGGTTAGCTCTCTTTCTGGCACTGGGATTCATAATATCACCAGGGCTCTTAGATTATTCCACCTTAAGTAAATACATGACCTGGTCATCGCCCATGTGGGTGTGAATTATCTTAGATGGTCCACAGTGGGGGAGGTACAGAGAGAGAGATAACTGAGCTTTCAATGCATGTGGCTAAGAAATGGAAGAAGCTAGCCTGGTGTAGTGTTCTGACATGACTTAGTAACTGGTGTTGACCTACCAACTTACCAAATCCCAGTCTGACATGTATCAGCTTGGCATCCTTCAATGAAAGGCATGTTAACAAAATGCCTGATTTCAAGGCTTTCTTGAACCTCAAATACATACATACATACATATATATATATATATATATATATATATATATATATATATATATATATATATATATATATAAAATTACAATACGATTATTTCAGTTTAATAAAAGCACTATATTTATACCTGCCATTCTATCTGAGATAGGGGCAGATCTGTGTTCACCCACAATCCCATCACCTCTCATTACATTCAGCATGACACCAGTCTTAAACTCTTTAAAGTCTTAGTGTCTATAAAAAAGTTGTCATATTATTGTCAATTATAGGTTTCCTCCCTGTCCCCTGTGAACCATGATATCTGCCTAAACCAGCAAAAGAGTATATCAATTAAACCAAATACAATTATTATGGGAGACTTTGACTACTCATCCATTAACTGGCAAACATATGCTTCTACAAACAAATATTCACAGTAGTTCCTAACCTGTGTAAATGCTAATTCCCTGGACCAGACAATAATTCCCTTTACCTCATTTTTGCAAACATAGTTTCACCATACTTCTGTCCCTGATCATGTTCAAATCTGACCACCAAGCCATTCCATTCTGCCTTAGAGTTAAACCCAAGTTACCAAACTAATCCTGCAGTTTTCAACAATTTCTCTATGGCTATGTCAAAAGCTTTCTTTGCCCTGATGACCCTGCTACCAAGGCTGCCACATACACCTCTGATGTCTATTCTCAATTAAATTCTGACATTGCAGCATCCACCAATGTTTGTCATTAGGATGATGTTAGATCCAAAAATAAATACTTTTGGTTGAAGAGGAAAATCAAAACAATAAAAGAAAACAATTCTTGACCCAAGTAATACACTCACATTCCCCTTACTAAAAGGTCTTCAAACTGGCCTTTAAAAAACTCAGAAGCTCTATCTAATATTTTAAGGCCAAATATCAACTAAATATGACTTCCTCTTCTAAACATAATCATAAAGTCTTCTTTAATTATGTTGAAAACTCAGAAGTAACACCTAATTTTGTGCAGAGCTGATCTCTAACATCTCTGCTTACTCCAAACCTGAAGACATTATAACTATACTTGAGGAAAATTTGGCTCCAATTTTATCAGCCTCTCCCAGTGTCTCCCCTACTTTTTCACATTCTATATCTCCTCCTAAGCTTACTTTCAAACTGATTTTGTCTGCATTTTCTAAAGCTAAACGTACAAGCTCTGTGGGTCATATACCAGGCTGACTTGAAGTCAGAACTAAACATAGTCCTAGAGTACCCCTTCTCAACCTATCCAACCTCAGGCTTTCTGCAAGACACATGACTAAGCTCAGAAAATAGCCATTGTGGTGCCCTTCCCCAAGCGTGATTCCACCACAGACCCTAGGAATTATACATCTATAAGTCTTTGTCAGATTATTTGTAAAGTCATGGAACATATTACAGTTGAGCTCATTACTACCAACATTAGCAACCTGCAAAGGAACATGACAGTTAGCTAATGATATTTTGTTTGAGTGCAGATACTACAAAACAGCTAGCCTGGAAACCATTTTCAGTGAATGGTGACTATGCCATTAATCACTGCTGAGTTACTGTGAAGTTAGCATATATAAGTTAGGGGTATGGAGAGTGTGCCTGGAGTTTTGTTTCCCCAAACAAAAGAAAAAAACACTTTACTTTTGGTTCACTAAAAGTGATTTTCAGTGCAACTGATTTATAATATTGGTACTTGAACTAGTGGTATCCTTGTGAATCATCATGAAGCCATCCACAGTCTCTCAACCCAAATTAATTTGGCTTTGTAAGGGGCTGATCCTGCCTACGTAATTGTGAAAACTTCTTTGAAAAAGTTACTGATACCCTAAACAATTATCAGTCTCTCCATATTGCTTACCTAGATCCAGTCAAAGCCTTCAATATTATTCCTTTCTCACTGGTATTGTTGATAAGTTTCTTCATATGAATTCCTCTAGTGACCTGCTGGATAGCAAATTGACTTTCAGACAGAGGTCACATACTGAGGTTTAGTAGTATATCACCTTCTAACAGACTCATCGGTCATGGTAGCCTGCCGGGTTTCATGTTCGGCCATTCCCTCCTCTTCAGTATTTACTTTGCCAAGGCTGACTTCAAATGGTTTATAGCTAACCAAGACTGATAATGACTGAAGAGTTGTCACTGTTATAAACTCACTTGTTGACACCATATCCGGCAAGAAGGGCTGAACATAACCAGTCCTTTGTATGCTGGTAATGAATCTAAACGTATATGAAAAATATAGGAAGAATACCCATGAACCTACCACATAAATGATACCAGTACCTCCCAACTGTCCTGATTTTCACAGAACATCCAGAATTTTTCCAGATGTTTTTGGTCTATTCCTCATAAATTTTTGGTTTTCTGGCAAATGATTGGCAAATTATTGAGGATGAAAATCAGAAATAATGCCAGGCATTTGAGTTTCAGAATTCATACTCTTCAGAAAATTCATGCTAATGGAAAGCCTGTTATTCTATCAACTTTCCAAGTTAATAAGATAATATTTAAAAATTGCCCCTATTTTTAGGGCTTTTGTCCCCCTAGTGTTATGCCTTTGTCCAGATTTCTTCCTTTAAGAGGTTGAGAGGTATGATGATACCCCCTTAAAGCTGACACTGTTATTAGGGACTTCAGTACATTCATGAACAGTGGAGTATCCTTTGGCCATCATGGGAAATCATTCTGCCTTGCTAAACTAATTATCAGTGGTATATTTTCCAGATGCAAAAATGTTATCATCCACAAGAAAACCACACAGCGAAAGCCAGATAAGCAAATTTATTTCTCTAGCGCCTCGGCCACAATAAGCCTTCATGGAGTAATACATAGCATTATCCAAAACCTTATATAGTCCCAGCTCCATCAATAAAACAATTATCAATTAAACAATTAAAATATTTGTAGAAACAAATTTTAAAGTGACATCCATTAATTCATATAACACATTTCCAGCAACATTCTGCATTTAAACCCTTTGGAGTTAATGTGTCAAATTTCAAAATAAACATTGTTTCCTTTCTTAAAAGCTTTAATCTACACATTTGTTCATCTAAATGTTTCATATCTACCTGTTCTAAAATAGTAGCTTTTAGGTTTTCTGTACTTCCATCATGATATTTATTTAAATGAAGAGCCAAAGGGCTCTCCATTTTATTTACCCTTAGATCTCTCAAATGTTCTAATAGGCGTGTTTTAAACATTCTCTTTGTTTGCCCAATATAAAACATATTACAAGTACATTTGATAGCATAAATAACTCCCTCTGTATGACAATTAAATACTCCATTTGATTCAAATCTAATATTATTTATATATAAAAAAGAATTCAGAATATATGAACATCCAATACATTTGCCACATGGCTTAGTACCCTTCATATGGATCTGCTGATTTAACTGAACCCATGGTCTTTGAAATTTAGTATACACAACCATATCCTTGATACTTCTTCCTCTCTTATATGAAAAAAATAATTTCTTTACTGTCAATTTATCTAATTCTTTAAAACTTTTTAAAAATTCCCAAAAATGAGAAATATAATATTTGATATTATCACTTAATATATTATATTTAGAAACAAAAAATAAATTATCTGCTTTATCATCCTTACTAACATTATTCCTATTTAGCACTTTCTTATTTTTATACCTAACATTTAATATATTCTGTTCACTTCTATTAATAATATTTTCATCAAATTTTCTAGTTTTAAACATCAATTTCGTAAGTTCTATTTCTTTCCTAAATATCCAATCTTCGTTACAGAGTCTGGAGATTCTCAAAAATTCTCCAAAGGGTAAAGACTCCAAAGTATGTTTAGGATGACAACTATTTCCCATCACAAAATTATTTACTACTCCAAATTTCCTATGTATACTAGTGCTAATATTTTTACCTATAACTCCCAACAAATTAATATCCAAGAAAGAAACTCGATTGCCAACTTGTAAATCATCAAAATTTATACCAAACCTATTTATCTGAATGTCTTCTACAAAGTTGGATACCAAGTCCCTACCACCATCACATAAAAAATTAAATCATCTATGTATCTATAATATGATTTTACATATTTTTTAAAAAATATTTTACTATAGATACATTCCTTTTCAACCAACCCCATAAATATATTTGCATACATGGGTGCAAATGGGGCACCCATGGCTGTGCCTTGTATTTGATGATATATTTGATTTTCAAAATAGAAATTATTCTCCAAGCAGAATTGAACTAAATCTAATACATAGATACGCATTTGATATTGCCTATTTTATTTACTTTTTATTTGTATAAGTTTGATTATTTAGTAACCTCTCAACTGTATTGTCTTAGTCTGATAGTGGAGCTTTTCTCCTCGGGCCTCTGCTGAAAATGGACATGTATCCAGCCAGACTAGCCCGGTTAACAAATGTAAAATAAATAAATAAATAAACATAGTGAGTTAAAGGGCTATTCCCCATACAATGTAATAAAGCTTCTAAACCAAATAGATGTTTAATGTTGGTATAAAGACTTCATACATCCAAAGTTATCCAATACATATTTTTAGTCCACTTAATATGCCTAATTTTTCTAAGAAATCAAAGGAGTCTTTAATATATGAAGGTAGTAACATAACTTCCTTTAATAATACACCATGCAAAATAACTCCTAAATTATGTAAAAAAATAATTACTAGCAGACACTATAGGTCGGCCTGGTGGGTTCTTACTACTCTTGTGTAATTTAGGCAGACAATAGAAAAAGGCCGGACTTGTTTCTTTAACCAACAATTTATTATTCACATCTTTCTCTAACCAGTAACCCAATCTAAGACCCTTACGAATCAATAACGTGTAATTATTTTTAGCTTGTTCAATTGTTAATGTTAGTGGAATTGAACAAGCTAAAAATAAAACGCCTATTAGAACATTTGAGAGTTATAAGGGTAAATAAAATGGAGAGCGCTTTGGCTCTTCATTTTAATAAATAACATGATGGAAGTACAGAAAACCTAAAAGCTACTATTTTAGAACAGGTAGATATGAAACATTTAGATGAACAAATGTGTAGATTAAAGCTTTTAAGAAAGGAAACAATGTTTATTTTGAAATTTGACACATTAACTCCAAAGGGTTTAAACGCAGAATGTTGCTGGGAATGTGTTATATGAATTAATGGATGTCACTTTCAAATTTGTTTCTACAAATATTTTAATTGTTTAATTGATAATTGTTTTATTGATGGAGCTGGGACTATATAAGGTTTTGGATAATGCTATGTATTACTCCTTGAAGGCTTATTGTGGCTGAGGCACTAGAGAAATAAATTTGCTTATCTGGCTTTCGCTGTGTGGTTTTCTTGTATTTGTGCTGAACAGCAGTTCCTGTGTTCATGGTGTTGATGTTATCATCCACTTCTGTTATTCACTTATCAGACATAATCAAATACATGTTTCTTTGAAAACACCTAGGCAAACTTGAAAGGTCACAGCTTTTCATAAGCATGAAAATCTTAGGTATGAGTGCCTTAAGCTACAGGGAAAGATTAAAGAGCCTGTTACTCTATCCTGGCTCCTACATTATGACCTTTGTTTAGCTTACAAGACGATGAAAGACTCAGTCCTGCCTGACCTCCTTCACCATGTTAAACTAGAGTACTGCCAATACCACTCCTGAGATGTAAATATTCATACCAATATAAAAGGAACCTACTGATGAAGAAGATATCTGCCCCGTGACATCCTTACTTAAGAACAAACTTCCACCTTACAGCAAGCGGTGTAACTTCTTAGCTGTTTTTAAAACCATCCTTGATGAATTGATGGGGATTTATAAATTCACTCTCAGTTATGTAGTCAGGCTTTTACACACAATAGTAATTCATTGTTGGGATCACACTAAATAGACTCTAAATGTTAAATGAGACCATTTGCCTATTACCAACCCGTGACCTTAGAAATATAAGTCTAAAGTCAGCAAAATGTGGTTTCAGTATGTTGGATCAAAGTGCATAAGAAAGTTCAAAGAGAGAGAACTTGACAGATTCACCTGTTGTCCAACGTTAACAATAACAAGCAGACAAAAGAAACCAGTTGCAGCATCAGCTTATTTAAAAAAAATTGTTTTCCCTCAGCTCTGCACCCCCCTTCCTGTTACAGAAATATACTAACTCAGTGGTTACATAACCACAGGGAAAGGAGAAAAACCGACACATAGTTAATCACTGCTGACACAGATAGACAAAGTGCACAGCAGTGATTTCCAGGGTGAAACAGTAATCAATGAGTCCGAATTTAGAAAACTAAAATCAATGAGTTGAGAAGCTGCCCAAGTTGGAAGAGGCAGCAGGGCAGATATGAGGGCAGAACACTTGTCAAAACGTTTTCTGATGTGGGACCAAAAAGTGTTAAAGGAACAACAGTTTTTTGTGTATGTAACTAACTGGATTTAGCAAGCTTAAAAGAAATTTGACAGTCATTATATACATATTTGTAGGTGAGAGTCTGAGGAGTCAGAGGTTTTCAGTTGGGACCAAATCTTGTTCCTCTGTTTTGCTTAATCTTTAGAGTAGGGGTGAGCCAGGTGCATCTGTTATCAAGAAAATTATGCATAGCGAGGAGAAAAACAAATTCTAAAGAAACAAAAATTATTTGTTTGAACTGTTCTTCTGTAAGGTAAGTGACTGTCATGCCACAAGGAGAGACCAGTCACAAAATGAGAGGTGAGCAGTAGTAATAAAGGTTTTATTTGGTTTCTGGTGAAAGCTCAAAAAGGGGAAGTGTGATCCTCAGTGTAATTAGGGGACATATACTAACTCTGAAATTGTGGATATTTCAGTTTCCCTATTTTCCAGTGTATAAACATCAAATTAATTTTTCAAAATGTTCAGACTTTCAAGTATCAGATCTCATATTTCTGATAGGGAGACAGGTTCTTTATAAGGAATGAAGCTAAACCAAGTGATTAAACACTGAAGTGGCTTAATAGATTTAAAGAGACAGAGATAAAATAGTGGTAATGAGGTTATATGGTGACAGTAAATACTGAGACATTCAACTCAGAAGTAATATTGTTGCATCTGAAATGGCAAAGGTCAAATTTTCAGGTCAACAATACTGCACTGCCTTTTCTCAAAGACAGATGTCAAGTACATGAACTGATGTCATCACTAGAACCAGAGATAAACAGAGACAGAAAGACATTGGGTAATCTCTTCAGTGATAATGTTTATCTTCAGCTTCTGTTAAAAATTCATTAGCCAAACGATCAAAATACTAATTTAACAAACAGGCTATACTAAAGAATTAATTACTGATTTATTTTTATTTCCATATATTTTGCCTATAATAACTGCAAAAGGGCACTAAATACAACTGTCTCTTTTCATGGGTGACCTGAACTCTTTGTTCTGGTTAAATTTCTTGCTGTAGGTTATTGATTTCTATAAGTGGAAAATGAAGATAATCAGATAGTTGGGATGCACAGTCCCTTACTTAGTGTTATATAACGTTTCATTTTTCTCAATGAAATGCGTGTTAACTGACTCTCTTTGGAAAACCAGTGTATATCACATTATTTAAGTGTCCATGTTTATATTTGCTTATATCTGATTATAGCAAATGTACTTTCACATTGCACCACAATGCTTGAGATCCTCCTGCTCTATTCTTGGATGAGGTGTCTTCTGTGTAAACTCTGCACCTCCTCCCTGTTCCTGCATAGGTTTTCGCCAGGTGTTTCAGTTTCCTTACATATTCTGAATACATGTTGTATGTGAAATTGTGATCCTCAAAACTGCCTGTAGGTGTATGCATAGGTACACCATAGTCATTTTTTATATCTATCCTAAGATGGTGTAACATCACATTCAGGATTAGTCTATATCTCTGTCGCACAATGAGTGCTGGGATGAGCTCCAACTTCCCTGTGATCCTAAATTGAATAAATGCAAAATCAGAAAATAAATGAATGAATGAATGTTCAAAGAAGTCTGTTCCATGTCACCCATTTGACTGTACCCCAGTTTCAGTGAAAACACTTCTTCAAAAGAAAACAGCAATTAGTTTATCATTTGGGAGAAAAATCTTTTGCATCTTACTCAGTTAATTGCCCTCTCTGACATCCACTATACTAAATATGGTTAAATCCAAGATTGCTGTACTTCAGGAAAAAGTTATATTTGATAGCTACAACACAGACAGCCTGGCTTTGACCACTGACCTGGGAGATGGAGGAAATGCCTGGAGACAGTGAAAGAACTGAGCATCTGATGCAAGTTTCCTATTACAGGGAAAGGCTTTTGGGTAGAACGCCAGATCAAACACCTTACCTCAGAATTTGTATTATTTTGATATATTAAACATTAGCTTTACTATCAACCGCAGCTTTTCCTCAAACATTATATCAACTTGCCTTTTCAAATATTTTTTTCGGTAATTTGAATTAACATTCTTTATTTAATGTGCACATACTGTCCTATATATATATATATATATATATATATATATATATATATATATATATATATAAAAGTAAAAGTTGGTAAACCCTTACATAAGTAATAATGACAGGTCTAAAATTGTCCAAAATATGTGTAAAGTAAATAAAAGCATTTACATTTGAAACTTAAAATCCCAGTCTCCAACATAGATCTCTGTCTTAGGTATTATGCCAATCTGCCTAGTACAGCTAAGATTAATAAAAAAATAACTTTATTGTTCTGTGGAAAAATAAGACTGTAAAAAGACTTCATACCTGTTGTCAGCCAAGGAGATTGCATGATTACTAAAATGTTTATAGCATGCACACACGCAATCATTAAAAATGAAGAACTGCATGTCAGAATCAAATTAAAATAAATCACCAACAACCCTGATTATAATGTCATTATTTTCTATCATACCAGTATGAGAAAGTTCAGCTGCAATCTTTCATGTCAGTTATCTAGGCTTTTCATGTCAATCAGTTAGACATACCTATCAATTAGAAACCTGGCATAGAGACTGTTTCATATCATAGACAGCAATTTATGAAAATTACTGAGGGATAAGATGGATGAATTGAAACAAAGTACAAACCCTCTTCTATAACTAGCAATATGGTAATTATCTTAATATTTCAATTAATGAACTTGCAAGGAGAATGTCACACTCAGTTATAATTTTTGCCACTCTATATCCCATGGTTTGATTAAATAAAGCATTAACATAATCCTGCTTCTTAACTAACTGCTTAACTAGCATGTCAGTTTTAGGAAGTGAATTTCAGATATTGTGGAAAATACCTTAAACCCTTGCTTGGAAAAAGTAGAATTAAGGAAAATTATAGGGCTATTACTGATTTACCATGAAAACGTCGAACCAGACCCCATCGAATGATGGAAGTACCAAACCACTTCCGCTAAAACGACAATGTTGAATTCTGACATTGTCGAAATACGACTCGCCGTAAATCTGAAAATGGGCTTTAACATGGGTCGAGATGGGGGTGAAATTCGTACTTCGACAATGTTGGGTTCGACATTTTCGCCGTTCGACCACCGGACTTTGACTGAAGTGGGTTCGACCGAACCCACTTCGAACGTGTGATGCCAAGCCGCTATTACTTTGCTGCCTTTTTGTCCATTATGCATGGAAAGCTAGTTTACAATTATTAAATTATTTGGGTAGCATAGCCTTAGACCCACTCAGAAAACAAATGCAGCACACAGTGTATTTGTTCATTTCTTTCATGAACAGCTGAATGACTGGATATTTGATGAAGTAACCTTATATGCAAGCATTTTGCAATATTGTCAGTTTTCTTGACAGGATTATGCATCAGCATAGGGAAAATAAAAACACTGCTAAAATAGTTTGCAAGGCCACCCAGGTTCAAATCCATGGTATATGTCTCATATAGATATTTAAGATGAGACCTTATTCAGGTGTACAGGGCATTTAGAGACAACTACCTCTGGGAGTATTTGGAATTATCAAAAAGAAGTAGAGAATCATTAAACCTATGTAGGAGAGTCTATAGGGATAAGAAGTGTACTAACTGGTTCACTGAAAGAGCAGCTGATGCATTACTTTTAAGTCAACCAAACTACAGGGGAGGACATGCAGAGACTGCACAGAAGGCACTCCAGCCAGGAATCGAACAAGAGAACCTCTTGCTGTGAGGTGACAGCACTAACCACTGCACCACCACAGCCACATGCATGGAAAAGACCACTAAATTACATTAAAGCAAGCACTCGTTTAGATATTTTTAAGAATGGGAACAATAGTTCTGGTAGATTTGCAGGCTAGAAGGGCATTATTGCTCATGCTTGAAATATTTGTATGTATGTATGTCTACTAAGGCTCATACTGCTGTGATTACTCTTGTTTGCTTGAATATCATGCATGCAGCAGTATGAGCCTTAGTAGACTTCAAACTTCCAAAAAATAGCCAACACTTAGTAATATAGTTTGTGTTAAAAGAGCCACAGAAAAATACTTCTTTGCAGTCTTTTACTTCTGTGTGAGAAGTCAGACCTCTGAATAGCACTTGTATTTGTCAGAAAACATTTAGACAAGAATGAAGCTTGTCATGCGGCCATTGCATGCCTTGTAAACATAACCAGAGTTGGTCACTGGTGTGTAATGCAACTATGTAATTTAATAGTTTTAATTATTTTGTGTTTCTCTCTCTTCGTTTCCAGTCACACCAATAAGAAACTAAAGCAACTAGTGTCCTGCAGTTCTAAAGTTAGCCAGTAGGTGGAGAACAAATGGCATGTCATTCAGGTCTAAAGTTAGCCAGTAATGGGTGTACATATGGTATGTCATGCAGGGCTGAAGTTAGCCAGTAATGGGTGTACATATGGTATGTCATGCAGGTGTGAAGTTAGCCAGTAATGTGTGTATAGATGGTGTGTCATGCAGGTCTGAAGTTAGCCAGTAATGGGTGTAGATATGGTATGTCATGTAGGTCTGACATTAGCCAGTAATGGGTGTACATATAGTGTGTCATGCAGGTTTGAAGTTAGCCAGTAATGGCTGTACATATGGTATGTCATGCAGATCCGAAGTTAGCCAGTAATGGATGTACATATGGTATGTCATGCAGGTCTGTAGTTAGCCAGTAATGGATTTACATATGGTATGTCATGCAGGTCTGAAGTTAGCCAGAGATGGGTGCACATATGGTATGTCATGCAGGTCTGAAGTTAGCCAGTAATGGTTGTACATATGGTAAGACTTAAAAAAAGTGAAAAAAAAACAAGAAGAAGAGATAAACTTAAAAACCAACAAACTTCACTGTAACAGGAGAAATAAGCACAAGGCAGAACAAATCCTTAGCACTTATGTCCCTTTTATTAATGAATGGAACTTCCTCAGAAAATATCATACAACAGAAGAGCACACATACTTATATTATATGCATACCTCTCAACCTTGAAACATCAAAAATCTGGACAAGGCTCATGAGAAATAGGTACAAATCTGTCTGCTGATTAACACAAAATGTGCATTCATAATTACATAGCCCCGCCCACTCCAATGGAATTGTGGGATACCAACCTTCAAATGCAAACTGAAGAACAGACAACCAAAATATGGCACCTTAGTCCCCCTGCAGCCATTCCAATGTTCCATTACTTGGCTATTTCGCCCCATTTACCATAAACACTAATGTGTGCATGCATACTGTTTTACTTCTACAATGATTATTTGGATTTTATTTTTACATTTTATAGCACAATGCAGAAACACTAATAGATATCTGCTAAACAAACCAATACTGTCTCACAATGAAAATAGACTTGGCAGTAAAACTTCTCTGCCCTTGAAACTCACATTAATTTTAGCAGCATTGAAACAAACACCACATCCAAAGAAAATGCATATGGCCAGTGGTGGATAAAGATTACCTTTGGGCTGTTTTCAAATCATAGGCCCCTTGCAGACAAAATAAGAAACATACATATGTTCTTTGATACACCTTCCTGACTTTATTAAATTATATTCCTTGTATAATAATACAGCACACTTGTTAGACTTAAGTTAGAGTGCATTTTAAATTTATTCTTTGAACATTTTTCCAGTAGGCAATGAAAAAAAATGCATGAAGCACTAATGACAAAACTGCCCAATTCAGAACATTTCATTCATATCATAGAAGTCTATGTCTATACACACACACACACACACACACACACACACACACACACACACACATATATATATATATATATATATATACATATATATATATATATATATATTTTATTATTTTTATTTATTTTATTTATTTTACATTTGTTAACCGGGCTGGTCTAACTGGATATATTTCCATTTTCAGTAGAGGCCCGGGGAGAAAAGCTCCACAGGAAGACATGGACGAATACAACAAAAACTAACAAATATATAATAACAAAGTTATCAAACGGATTTTTAAAAAAATAGGTAGGTGTTTTACTCAAGACCATAGTAACTAATTCTATTTAAAGATATAAGCCATAAGTTACCATAATTTATCATGATAATGTATGATAAACAGTAATCAAGTGTGGTCATAAATATAAAGGTTACACAATGTTGATCAAAGTAGGTGAGAATAAACCAAGGATTACATACGCCAACGAAGCTCACATTTAACACTAATACTTTCATTCAAACCAGGAACAGAATCAGCCCCAAGCAAAAGTTGCCATTTGAGTTATTTTAATTCCATGAAGGAATTACAGTCACCATAAAAGAGTTCAAGTCCGTCCAATACAAAAAAAGTGAAGCCAGTAAAATTCCTGCACATAGTATTATGCTTGCCTAGTGCATTAGAGCAATCTTGGGCTCGTATTGCAGATACATGTTCTTTAGCCCTATTTGAAAGTTTCCTGCTAGTTTTGCCAATGTAGAAGGAGCTACATGCATCACACACTGAAGCATAATCCACCCAACCAGAGTGGCAATCAAAATGTTCTTTGAAGGAAACCGTGACACCACGGTGGGGAAAGCAGTAAGCAGAACCAACATAAATATGCTGGCAAATGATGCAATGTCCACACTTGAACATCCCTGGGGCAAGAACAGAAGAAGTGGCAGTATTTAGTAGGAATGAAGGATGCCTATTCTCGAAGGAGGACTGCAAAGTAATAGATTTCTTGAAAGAGAATACCAGGGAATTGTCCAAGGCACAGCTTAGTTCACTGTCACTAGCCACAATTGTCCAGTTCTTGGAAATAACTTCCCTTATGGCAAACATATCTTGACAAATAGGCAGCAGCTACAAAACCTATCAGTTTGAGCAGACTCACTGTTGTTATCCAATGGGTGGAATCCGTAGAGTAGTATGGGCTTGTGCTTAGTCTGTCTCTCAGCGAAAACTTCAGCAGCAACAGAGTCAAGTAAGTCGGCGGGGTAATTTCTAGCCAAAAACATCTGCTTCAGAAAAGCCGCCTCAGGCAAAAAAGTGTGGTCATTGCTGACAAGCCTAGAAAGCCTGATCAGTTGACTGCGCACAACATTCTTTTTCATAAAGAAAGGGAGCTGGCTTTTGAAGTCAACAAAATTGTTCCTGTATATATTTTTTCCTATGTACGTTAGACTCTAAAGCACCAGTGGCACTATTCAGTGATAAAACTGTGTCCAAAAACGATACTTCCCTTCCACAACCTGAAGTGACAAAATCCAGGAAGGGCATGCTGAGAAAAATGTTATTAATAAAAGTGAGTAAATCAGGTATGGGCCCCTCCCACAAGAAAAAAAATATCATCAATATATCTTTTAGAAATGCGTACACACTGGAAAGCTGGCAGTTTCACTAGAGTCTCACATTCCCAAAAGCTCAGAACTAAGTTGGCATATGCTGGTGCCATCTTAGTACCCATGGCGACCCCTTTCACTTGTTGTTACACTTTGTGATTGAAATGAAAAAAATTATTAGTGAGAACAGCATGAGTCAAAGCTAGCACAGTGTCTATTCTATCTTTGGAAAACCTCACATATTTCGAGAGAAATAACTTCAAGTACTGTAACTCCTCTTTTATTATTATTATTATTATTATTTGAAGTTTGTTTGCCAAGATGGTCCATTGGGCCAAGTGAACCCATTTTCAATGGAGTCCTGGGGAGAAAAGCTCCATAGGTACAATATCAAGTAACAATATATAAGAGCAATGCAATAGCATAATGTCAGGAAAAGAATAAAAATAAAATAAAATAAAATAAAGTAAAGTAAAGTAAAAAGAAAATACAATACAATACAATACAATAATGCAATAAAATAAAGTAAAATACAAAACAATATTGTAATAGTATGTAAGATTGAACAGAAGAGTACATATAAGCATGTGAGAATGTTAATACAGCAGGAATGTGAAGCTTAGTGACAATTCATGTCAATTTAAAAAAATTTTTTTTTTTTTTTTTTGGGATGTTGGTGTACAAGGCTACCACATCCAAGGTAACAAAAATATATTTGAAGAAATCAAGGTTTGAATGGAACAAGTGATTCAAAAAGTCCCATGAGTCTTTTAGGTAGAACTCAGTTGCCTGCACCAATGGGTTTAAAATAGCATTGAGGAATTCAGAGATTTTTTTTCAGTCTTGGTGCGTTTATTAGAAATGATATGTCATGCAGGCCTGAAGTTAGCCAGTGATGGGTGTACATATGGTATGTTATGCAGGTCTGAAGTTAGCCAGTAATGGCTGTACATATGGTATGTCATGCAGGTCTGAAGTTAGCCAGTAATGAATGTACATATGGTATGTCATGCAGGTCTGATGTTACCCAGTAATGGCTGTACATACGGTATGTCATGCAGGTCTGAAGTTAGCCAGTAATGGGTGTACATATGGTATGTCATGCAGATCTGAAGTTAGCTAGTAATGGGTGTACATATGGTATGTCATGCAGCTTTGAAGTTAGCCAGTAGAAGCCAGTAATGGGTGTAAATATGGTATGTCATGCAGGTTTGAAGTTAGTCAGTAGGGCATGCACATATGGCAGGCCATGCAGTTCTGAACTTAGCTAGTAGGGAGTGTACACATGGCATGTCATGAAGTCCTGAAGTTAGCAAGTAGTGGGTGTACATAAGGCAGGAGTCTAGATCATCTCTCCCCTGTCTAAGAGATAGTCGTGTCTCGGCTACAGACTGCTCAGTGTCTCCAGACAGTCTGTAAAATATCACATGAGACTGTCTACAAATGCAGTACTACCAGACTGCAGCAGACAAGCGTATTTTAGACAGAACTAAAAAGGTCTAGATTTTAAAGTCTGGACACTAGTCATTTGTTAAAGCTACGTGCCTAAGATATATTCCGAACCTATTTAAATAATATTGCATTTTTTCAGGGGCGAGAGGACTTCCTTAGAAAAGGTCCTTGTTAGAAAATGAAACACACATGTTGACTGGACACTGAATTATGGGAGGTAGGAACAGGGGTTGTTCAGCACTGCTTTCCCAGATTAGGCAGGAAACAAAGCTGAAATGTGATGTCTGTTGATTGCAGGGCTAAACCACATAATCTACTTCCAGGTGGAGACTTTTACATTAATCCAAGTTCATGTTAAATCGGGCACCTTCACATCCCATAAGTAGTTGCTCCAAAGCTATTAGTACAGTCATGACACTGCATAGTCATTATTTATCATAGGCTAACCAACGTTTACTGCCCATTTGTTTCACCAGAGAAAAATAAGAACTCTCTTTCAATTAAAATGATTGTTTAAAATTCCCAGCTGAAAAGCAAAGCTGTCAGAAATGCCATTTAGAATTGAAATATAGATACTGTGCAGACGCACTTATTCATAGTCAAATCATCACAGACACTATAATGGAATAATAAAAAGCCCCCATTTAAATTAGGGCACCTTGGAAACTCTTAGAGAAAGGTACCACCGTAACCGCTAATCAACCAAGGATGCATGCAAGCTTCCCCAGAGTCCCAGAGATGAGAAGGGGAAGGAGAAAAAAGCAGCAAGTTGATGTAAAAGGCAACGTAAGTTTCACTGTCAGTCTGTTGTCTGCTTTTAATGAAAATAATGTGTATTAATTCTAGTAAAACTAAATCCTTTGTATGCATCTAAATCATTAAAACTGGCTAGCCTTAGGATATACAGCAAAACAAATGAAAAGGTTTTCTTTGCATTGCTAATAACATTTTGCAAAGGTTAAGTGCTTGGTTCTTTAAACACGTTATAGTCTGCTTTCCATGCTGCAGGAGTGTATGATGAATTTATAGATCTTATCAGCCACATTCAAAGTACATCACATTTCCTTACTCATTTTTGGAAGACATCAAAATGGGTCTACTGCAACAGAATGAATTTTGACAGAGTAGAAGCTTTCTTTATTAATTGGACATATCCCCAAATCACTTGGACAAATGTCTTATTTATATAACATTAATATAGGGGTCGGGGAAGACTGCAATATTTAGGTCAGACTATTAAGACATGCTAAAACTGTCACCAGAAATGCAATATCACCCTGATCACCATAACATCATTATGAACCAAGTCAGAGCACGTCATTCTACCTTGGGCATCACCATTGCGCTCTGGTTACCTTTCAGTGTATCAGTATCTCTCCCTACTCACTGCCTTGTGACTTCATGAACAAAACAGGTGGGAGGTGAGCATAATGGTTAAGGTGTTTACCTTACAAACACAAGGTACTGGGTTTGATTCTCACATGGGATAATTGGCTAGGCTTAAAAATGGCCCACAAGGACAGTTAGCCTAGTACTAATCTATGAACCTAAAAGCTTTTCCTCACCAGTGGTTTAAGTGAGAATGTTCAATAGTAAAAGACAAAAATAAACAAACGGGTAATATGCATTAGTAGTGGTAATGCACTGTGGTTTAGCACATCACAGTAGTGTGCTCACTGGTCAACCAATGTCTGTTTAGAGTATTGAAATGCTGATAATGCAGAATCGAAGATCTCTTTCACCCAGCTATGATTTGATTCTGTATCAGCCTGAAGCACTTTCAAAGGGAATGCATTTAGTTATTGCTGCTGGTCTTAGTAGACATTTAGTCTGTGTAAAGTAAAAGAACAACAGATGTCAGGTACAGCCATTTGTAGATCATTACATACACTGCAACTTTTTTAGCAACAGTAGTTGGGTACGTAACTATAGTTTACATTCTATGGTACCATTTATTTGTATTATATGGGGATTTTATTTATCCCGCGGTGGTGGTGCTGCGGTAGTGTTGTCACCTCACAGTAAAGATGCTGTCCGGTTCGATTCTCAGTTAGAGCGTCTTCTGCATGGAGACATGGGTGAATGGGCGTACCTTTGTTGAAGGCTGTGCGTCAGGGCTGGTAACTCGACATGTAAAAATCAACTACCAATCATTAGCGGACCGGAGTTCCGCTGTGGTGACTCCTAACCAGGGAAAAAGCCGAAAGACACAACATATGGGGATTTTATTTGAAGAAGACCTTGTGCAGAATCCATATTCACCCAACATTTGTAGGTAACTTACATGGGGTAGAACTGGGGAGAAAATGGAATAAATTGAAAGCATCTCATATAGCCACTGCTAAAACAACTTCAACAGTTATAGCACTTCTAAATAAAAAGTGATGTAGTTTGAATTAGTTTTATTTTATGTGAAATATTTAATGTTATTTTTCTGGGAAAATGGAGCAGCACAGCTCTTTCTGTGCATCTACAGGTGTCTAATCTAAAAATCAGGGGACAGCCCATCACCGATCATGCCATGCTGATATCTTGGTCTGCACAGCATGGTCATCTCTTCAGTCCTTGCCATAAATATCCATGCAAGCAAAAGCATGGACATGTTGAGATACACAATATCATCTTACTTCTGTTACCCACAAACCCCTACATCACCTGCCAAAATCCACAAAATACAGTGAAGCAGGAAAACAAACCTTTGCTGGAAAAAGAAAAAACTGCTTGCACCTGCTGAACTCTAACCCCCCACTCACCCACCCCAAACAACTGCTAGATTTTTTTTTCTAATGTACATTACATTGCACCTTGGGGTCTACTCCTTAATTAATTACCTTCAGTCAGTGTAAATAGCACCTCGGGTCTCCTTCCTGGAAATTGGCCATAGACCTAATGGGGTTCACCCAGTCAATAAAAAAATAAATAAAATACAGAAATTATAGAGGATGTTGAAATGTCTGATCTATAGTGAGGTGAAAAGCCATGTCATCCAGCTGTCCCTGAGTGTATAATGAAGGTAAATACTTCAAAATCATCATCATCTACCTTCTTTTTTTTTCTATTTTCTAGATGAGGTCAGGGTGTCACGTCAACTGTTGCCACCTTTCTGAAGTCAGTGTTTCAGTGTCACTCTCCTACCTTCTTTAACAGTCATACCTGACTGACAGAGGTCTTCTTTCACACAATCCATTCACCTATTTGCTGGATGCCTTCATTTCCACTTACCTTCTTCCATTCTGTCCCAAATCTTCTTCACATTATCTTCTCATTCTTGCACATGCGCCCAAATCACTGTAACCTTTTCTCTTTGACCGACCCTGCAATTGCAGCTACTTAGACATTTGCTCTGATATCCTCATTTCTTCTTCTGTTTCACGGTGCGCATCCTACCAGCCAACTCAGGCATTTCATTTCCATCTCCTCCAGCTTCCTCAGCTGCCCTGCCTTCACTTCTCAGGTTTCTATACCATACTGTACTGGCCACACTACTGCTTTGCTACTTTTCAGCTTCTTTGGCATTCTTCTGTCATACATTACCATGTCAGTTGGCTGCAGCCTCCCTGTTTCCAGCTTTGACGTCCAAACTTAGACTTCCCTTCTCCTCAACCACCCCTCCCAGATACTTTAAGCTGTTAACTTCTTCCACTATTTTCACTTTTATCTTAATTCTCAGCTTCTTCTGAAGGTGAGTACTTATTCTACTAGAATATGAGAACAGGACAGCAATAACAATAATTACCTTGGCAGTACGACGTAAGGAATAGGAAGAGCAATGGTGGTGTGTAGAAGACTTCAGCAAATATCCCAGATGTCTTATTTGCTGGTATCTCTCTGGATGGGGAGAGATGGTAATTCATCTCAGAGCAGAGTTAATCAACATGCTTTGGGCTGCCTGTCCCACCCACGGACCTCTAGGATTACCACAACTACTCAAGAGGATGTTACAAATGAGAAACACATGGGCCAAAGTACATACTTGGGGTTAGGAGTGGTAGAACAGAGAAGCCTTTCTCCAGGGGAGACTTTCCACATATCTTATCCTTTCCTGTTGTCTCTGGGACCTTATAACTCATGGCCAGACAAAATCTAAGAGGATAGTTATTGAAAATTTGCGCAGAGGAAAAAATACAGTAGGTGTCACCAAACACAAGAGAAGAAGAAAACAAGTGGATGGTGCAGTGGTGCAGTGGTACCATTGTCACCTCACAGCAACAGGTTCTCCTGTTTGATTCTAGGCTAGGGTGCCTTCTTTGTGGAGTCTGCATGTCCTCCCTGTGTTCGTGTGGGTTTCCTCTGGATGTTCCGGTTTCTTCCCACATTACAAAAACATGCATCTGGAGTGTTTCTCCCCAGGCCTCTGCTGAAAATTGGCTTCATTCCAAGTCAGACTTTTGCTGTTAACAAATGTTAAATAAATAAATAAAAATAAATAAATAAATCTTCTGTGCAGAGTCGTTCACTAGAGGTTAAAACTGAAGTTAGAATGGATCACAGAGTTAACTTGTGTGCCTGGTGCTATGGTTAGATTCTAAGATCATAGAAGAGACTGCACAGTGCAGAAAGCTCAAGGCAATTATCTGTACAGAGTCATGTCTCTTGTCTTGACACACACACACACACACACACACACACACACACACACACACACACACACACACACACACAGAGCAAGGCTTTCAATTCTGCTGCCTGTCTGTGATACTGATGAGAATAAGGTACTTTACATCATGGGGTTCAAAAAATGCTTTAACACATACTGAATTCTGGGCTGCAGCTCTACTGGAAACTGGAGAGCCACTTGAAGGGGTAAAAAGTCTCCGTTGACATGATGGCTTTAACCTGCTTGGAAGGGAAACCAGGTCCTAGGTGACAGGTTTTAAGCATTTCATTTGTAAGCCTTTAAATTAGCCAAGTGAGGGGGCACCTAAAAACATGTGGAAAACCATAGCATTATGCCTTCAACCTGCTACATGTCCTGCTTGTGACAAACTAGCATTATGTCTTCAACCCGCTACATGTCCTGCTTGTGACAACCATAGCATTATGTCTTCAAGCCGCTACATGTCCTGCTTGTGACAACTCTAGCATTATGTCTTCAACCCGCTACATGTCCTGCTTGTGACAACCCTAGCATTATGTCTTCAACCCGCTACATGTCCTGCTTGTGACAACCCTAGCATTATGTCTTCAACCCGCTACGTGTCCTGCTTGTGACAACCCTAGCATTATGTATTCAACCCGCTACATGTCCTGCTTTTGACAACCCTAGCATTATGTCTTCAACCCGCTACATGTCCTGCTTGCGACAACCCTAGCATTATGTCTTCAACCCGCTACATGTTATGCTTGTGACACAACATAAACCTTTTTCAACTGAGATTACTTGCCTGACAAGCCACAAAATAATCATAACCTTCTAGCTTTAATATTATCCTTCCAGTAATAAACACCTCCAAACTTCTTTGCATCTTTCTTTCTGCTTTTAATAGATCATAATAAATATAACCTGAAAATGTACACTTTCACATTTTGCTCTACATAACTTGCCTCACCCAAATTCAGACTTTGTCAAACTTTTCATTTGCAGATTAAACTGTTCTTACCATGCACCTGTGGTAATTTTAATGACTGTATTTTAGCGATTGCTGTGTTATTTTACACTATCTTTAGTTGACTGACTCAGGAGATTTACAGTTTCTATTATTTGTAGACAATGTATTTTTACTGATTTACTTTAAAATTTTAAATTCTGTATGTAGCATAACTCTAGTACTGCGCACTTTTTTGGTACTGTTAGCTACGTCATCACGTCATCACCAAGTCTACTTTTGTACCGAATATACTGAATATAGAACTCTCATGTTTACTAATAACTACATCAATACAATTTCTATTTTGTAACAATTATATTCATATTTTTGCTACCTTTTCATTGCACTCCACAAAGAATTATTATTCCAGGGCATTCTCTAATTCACATGACTGACATTTGCCTATGTGTATGTCTGTGACTTTCTCTCTTTGGGTTGCCACTGAAAATGGGCACAATCCAGCAGGGCCAACACAGTTAACAAAATGTAAACAAATAATAAATCTCTGCCTGAAATCATCAGAGTAGTTGGTGGAGTGCCTGTCTGTCTGTCTTTCATGCAAGCATTAGGACTACAAGTAGGGCGACCACAGTGGTGCAGCAGTTAGCATTGCCACCTCACAGTAAAAGGTTCTCCAGTTCGATCCTCAGCTGGGGTGCCTTCTGTGCAGAGTCTGCATGTCCTCCCTGTGGTCACATGGGTTTCCTCCAGGTGCTCCGGTTTCATCCCAAAGACATGCTATAGGTGGATGGGGTACTCTAAATTGGCCCTAGGCATGAGTGTGTGTGTGTGTGTGTGTGTGTGTGTGTGTGTGTGTGTGTGTGTGTGTGTGTGTGTGTGTGTGTGTGTGTGTGTGCGTGTGTGTGTGTGTGTGCCTTCTGTGGAAGGTTGGGCAGCAAGCTGGTAACTCATCACTGTAAAACTTCACTGCCAATCATGAGCAGACAGGTGATCTGCTGTGGCAACCCCTAAACGGGAAAAGCCAAAAGAAGAAGATTAGGACTGCAACAAGTAAAATTTCAAAATATGTTTTGTACAGTTATACAACACTCCCCATGATTTAATAAACTATGTGTACAGCCTACACAGAATGTATCTGTGTACATGGCCACTGTCCCCCTCGGCAGTGCGCCATGCATATTAATGATGGTGCACTGCCAAGGGAGTGACATGGAACACGGATATTGAATCAGTGTAATCTGATTTTTTTTTTTAATTAAAAATGCATATTTGCGTGGCACGGTGCAGAGCACAACAAAGCCAAGCTGCCCTCACATGTAGACAGCAGACACCTGCCAAACATCTAAAAATAGAAACCAGATGTAATTAATAAACATAATGACATTTTACGTGTTTTATTATTTTTTTTTTATTTGGTGTTTGTGCGGCACAGCACGGAGCGCAGCTAAGCTGAGGGAGCTCATACATACATGGCAGACACCTGGCAGACATCTAAAAATAGAAACCAGATGTAATTAATTAATTATTTATTGGTGTGTTTAAGTGTGTTTGCATGGCACAGTGTTCAATGCTGCTAACAGGTAGCTCAGTGATATATGTGAAAGTATACTGGATTTCTTAATATCCACATAGCTTAAGTTACAGCTGTATGTGTAGTAGGTCCAGGGTTTGAATACATGGAAGGCAGAAGTTGTCTGTGTTTTTGTTGCACATGTCATGGACAAACTTTTAAAATATGGCTCCTCTGTGCTCTGCTAAGCACTACTCATTCATGCTAAGCACCGCATAAACATGTTAATGGCTGCCAATGTTTGTCCGGTGCTCAGCTTCGCTAAAACCATGATTGTACGTGCTTGCATGCTGCTCAGCTCTGCTTGGCTGGTTTGTGCACTGCTAAGCAATGTGGTGCTTTTTTGAATGCTGCTCAATGCCATGTAAGGGTGGGAAAATAACCTATATAAAGCACACTAGGCATGAATTTTACAGAAACCATTGTAGTCTATTATCTGTTGATATGGCTGGTGGTGTTGGAGAAGGTGTGCACTTTCAGGTGCAGAGATGATGGTCAGCTCTAATATGGAGTCCAGGGTCATGGTTGAGCTCTTTGTGAAAAACAATGACAATAGGCTGCTGCAGGGTGGTTTACAGGGATCAGATTGTAAGGTGGAGGCCTGGTACCGGCTGGCCAGAGAACTCACCAGTGTTACTGGTATCCCTTACACAGGTAAGCAGTGTTGTCACCACCCTGATGATCTGAAAAGATGAAAGAGGGGAACCTTGGACACCTGGGTCCAAGACGCAAGGGCAGGGAATGCCCCACAAGTATGTAAGTACTTTTTCCTCTGTTTTACCAATATGTAATCTGAATGTCTGCAAAACTGGTATGCATAATTGTATGCTTCTCTCCCAACAGCTGGAGCTGTGAGGGCTCAAAATGCTGAGTCTCATGCCGGGCAAAGAATCAGTGGCAATGGTCCCATGGGCCAGGATGGGAGTCACTCTGCTGCCTTCTGGAGGCACATGGGACTCAGATTTCTCAACACCCTCCCCATCAATGGTGTTCACCCCCTCATGTGTCACACACTGCCCTGTCTGCTGTCTTGTCTGTCTTGTTTATTTATAAATCCATCCTCACCTACCCAAATTACCTCCCCCACATGTACCTATGTCCCTTCCCAACATTCCATTCTCATCTTAAAAAAAGGGGCACCTGTCCCAAAAAAATATTGTCCCGTACATAGCTCTCCATTTTGCAAATACACGTAATTCAGTCCAATTGGCTTGACAATGCAGTTACGTTGTCCTCACCCCTCTCTCTGGTGTTTGAGAATCCACATTCATGTACAAATTTGTCAAAGTGCACAGTTGTTGCTTTACAAGAAATGGATAGCTATAGTTCTTTCCTACACCTTTCCTGCACATCTCTCCCTGCCTTTCACTATGTTTTTCCCCATGCTTGCCCCCATTTCACCACTTTTCTATCTCCCCTTTTTTCTTTTCTTTATATTTTTTTAGCGCAGAGCTGACCATTGAGCCGTGTCATGCAGCTTCATTTAGCTCAGCTAGATAGAGCTATAATGAGTATATGTGCTTTTAATATTGTAAGTCACATGTACAAAATAAACACCTCTGCCATGTTTCAAACCTTAGTCCATCACACCTGTAGCATACTGCATTAATCTGCCAAGCCACGCAACTTTTAATTAAACATGTGGTTTAAATAAAACATAGTAATTGCCACTTACAGTCATTAGGCATGTTTCAGCAGTTCTGAGTACCATGCCACACTGCAGAATCTGGAATAAACAGTAATGGAAAAAAATGGGAGTTTACCTTGGATTCTGGTGCAATACTACACCACTAGACAACCAATAAATAATAATGGCTGTAACTGAGACCTGTGATAGGAGGTAAATGTGCTCTTTTATCAGCAACATGTAGAAAGTCACCTGCTCAGTCATTCATGGCAAAATACATGTCCAACTGTGACTCTGGTGCAGAAATACATCCATATAAAGCCATGCACATATTGATGGATGCAGACAATCATTGTCACAGCCTGTACGCATGCACATATATCTTGCATGTACACTTGCTGTAGCACTGGCTCAGTAGCTCAGTCTGTTAAATAACTTTCATACAGTACATTTTGCCACAGACAGTCATGGGTTCAAATCCAGTGTTGTGCTGCATTTCAGTTTCATTATTGTGAAGACAACCATTAATAGACTCTTTATCCACACAAAGCATTGCAAATTATATAGCTGCTTTTCAGTGCATGAAGTCAGAGGCCTGCAGGTAGGGACACACTTCACATATCCGTATAGCAGTACAATATGTCGCCTAGTATCCTGTTATTGACACAGTTGCCTAACATCTGTACCTTAAACACATGCCTTAATTGGAGTGTAAAGAGTACCTTCACCTTGGCACTGCCTCTACAACAGGGCTGACACAGCTGACACAGACACACCTACAGCTTGTTGTCCTCCAAAGTGTCCACCCTCTCTGTCTATGTCTACTACTTGCAGCAGCAGCTGCAGTCTGTGGTGCACACAATTCTATGTAAAGGTTTCTGCTACAGGCCTATCCTCTGTGACAATGTAGTCTCCTCACCCCAGTAGTGTCTATCTCAACAGCTGAGAAAAGGGCCCAGGTCTACATGAAGGCCTTATATATTGCACAGTGCTTGCATGTCATTGGGCTAATGATAATGCAATTTAGCTGCTTTGGCTGCAGTTAGCATTTCAGAACCACAGATTGGTTTAGAGGTAATCATCTGCTAATGAGGAGCATGTTTAAAAGGCAGGCAGCTGGCTATGGAGAACCATTCTGTATGAGAGCTTACTCACACAGAATGTGCCTTTGTGAAACTTTAGCAGACACACAGTTCAACAGAAGAGTACTGCACTCTAGCAGATATGTAACTGTTTTTTGTGTATAACAAGATTCAGATGGAATGATAAAGGTAGGGGAATAAGGATTACAGCAGTAAGCCTGTCATAGACCTGTGGTAATGACATGTTCATAGGTTCATAGGTGTGTACTAGGCCAATGTCCCTGGAGCCTTTACAAGCCTATCCCATAGAAGTGCCCTGGCACTGTGCTGCCTGTCATTAGTTCCCAGTGAGCCACTGGAGTGATCCCTGGGGTGAACTTTCTATTTCCCATCCACTCATCAAGATGTCTCTTGAAAAGGGCCAGTGAGGTGCCCTGTTTGACATGTATGGGAAGTCTATTCCAGAGCATGGGCAGTCTCTGGGTTATGAACCTGTCCCTCCAGCATGTTCTGTTGATTGTGGTAATGAGGTTGAGGTCCCTGGAATTTGTGGTGCAGAGGGATTGGGATTTCTTTAGGTGTAACATTTTTAACAGGACTGGGTCAGACATGGCTTTGTAAATCAAGCAGAGATTGCCTCTTAATAGACGATACGAGAAAGAGAAAACCTGGAGTTTTTTGAGTCTGTCCATGTAGGGCATGTGTTTAAGGACTAGGATCCTCTTCATGAGGTACTTTTGTGGCCTTTCCAGTTGTTGCAGGTGTGTAGTGAGGTACATGCCAAATGGGGCATTATACTCATTGACTGGTCTAATGAGGGAAGAGTAGAGAGAGATGATGACCTCATTTTTCCTGGATGCAAAACCCTTGGTAATTAAGATGTGCCACATAGAAGGGCTTTCTGGCAACAGTGGCAATGTGGTGGTCAAAGGAGAGGTTGCTATCAACCTGTGTCCCCAGATCTCCTATAATGCCTTCAGTGTTCAGTGGGCTTCCGTCAATGTGGTAATTAGTGGAAAGTGAGTTTTTCCCAAAGGTAATGATGATGCATTTCTTGGCATTAAGCTTAAGGCCATGGTTTTGACATCAGTTGTTGGTCACAGTGAGGCCTTTCTGTAGGATGTCTACATCACTTGGGGAGTTAATAATGGCTCCCAGCTTGCAAACATCAGTGAACTTGGTCAGCCAGAGTCCCTCCATGTTGATCTGGACTTCTGAGAAGTAGATGCCAAACAGGAGAGGACCCAGTACCGATCCCTGTGGGATTCCACTCGTGACTGGTCGGCAGTCTGACTTGGAGTCTGCTACTTTCACACTGTGGTTTCTATCTGTGAGCCAATTTGCAACCCACCTAGTGATACAGGGGTTAATGCCTAGTTTGGTGACTCTATCAATAATTCCTGAGTGGAGAATGGTATCAAAGGCATTGACCAGATCAAGGTAGGCTGTATGAACTGCCTTGCCCTCATCCACAGCTCTGGTGACTGACTCAAAGAAGTCAACTAGGTTGAGCAGGCATGATCTACCCTTCACAAAACCACATTGCATGGGATCCAGAGTTTAGAGATTCCCTATATCCTTGTTAATTAGGTCCATGATGATGCGTTCCATAGCCTTACATATTAGACTTGTCAGGCTAATGGGGCAATAATTCCCAGGGTCTGTAGTCACTCCCCCTTTATGGAAAGGGATGACTGTAGCAGTGCGCCATTCTGTAGGGTATCTGTGATACCCTGCTGACTTACACCTACAGAGGACATAGAATACCTCAGGGTGGCATTGCCTTTTGTCAGTGTGGCACACTGGTGCTGTCAGACTGTCCCTATATAGTGGTTGTTATAGCACACTGCTAGTTGTGTGGCACTGCATCTATGACATATTATTGTGTGGTTGGCCTTAGGGGACACACCACAGTGGACTGGAGTGTTGGGTGTATATTTATACAGTAAAAGCTGTCATGGCACACAGGGCATACCACAGTAATGGTACTATCTCAGTTGTATCCACACATGTATGTTGTCAGACTGTGAGTTATGCCATGTGTGAGCAAGTAGTGGATAGTGCCAGCCATTTTGCCCTTGTTGTAGTTGTACATAGTGGACATCCATATATCTGCTCCTGTAATGTGTTCTCTTTGAGTTGTCTTTCAAGAATAATGTACCACAGACAACACCCACCCTTCTCAGATGCAGAGAATGGGATAATCTTTCAAGAACTAAGGCATCATCATGACATCCTGTTATCCAGAGGGAGACATAATAGGGAACAGTGGGCTGCATTGTGGTCAGACCTTGTCTGTGATGTTAATGCCATGGGCCAGTAGGGCAGGACATATGAACAGGTTCGACACAGGGCAACTGATATGATTAATGCTGTATGTCAATGGGCAGCAGATATAGCCAGTGATCGTGCTATCACCAGTGGAAGGCCTGCGGCAGAACAACAAATCTTAGCCACTGAGGAATTTCTGGTGTACCTAGACACATGTGACAGCTCCCAGGCATCCACCACACCATACATTGTGGAGAAGGGTGCCATGGTTTCCACAGCTGAGGAGCATGCAGGTAAGCTTATTGCAATCAGCAGTGTAATACTGTAGCAGTCAGTGTGTCAGGCTGTAGATATATTTATGTGGGGGTCAGGTCTTTGTTCTTTGGGGGGATGTAACCTCAGGTATACACTCATAAGCAGATTGGGACCAATACAACAAGTAACATAGTAGCTAGTGTGAATGTGAGATATATGGACATGCAACCCTGGTGTGATGCAACATGCAGTGGTATTGACATTACCTCACCCTCAAATTTTCACAGCTCCATCAGGTGTTGCCCAAGGTCATGGTCCTGTCCCTGATAAGTATGACACTTGTTTTGTTGAGGAAAAATTATAGTCTAGTATGGTTGAGGGCCAGAATAATGCCCTATGTATACTTAATTTGTGTGTAGACAGCATAGGATGTTTTTAAATGCCAGTCTGGAAGAGGTACCTAAGGTTTCAAGAGGCGGTAGTCACAGGAGTGTAGTTCAACAAACAGATACACTTTCGTAATTACAGGTAAGAGCAGATAGGGCTCTTAGTTTAAATGAGGCAAGGAATCTAAAATGTCTTTTAAAATACAACAGGTTGAAGGCAAATACATTAGGCAGTGAAATGTGTATTTCCATATAATTGTGAAGAGAGTTGTACTGGGTTTTATGTGTTGTTTTTGCAATTATAGTGTCATACTGAGTAAGTAAAAGGTAAATATTATTAGTCATGTTTGACTTAATTTATTTCAAGTGATGGTTATAAAGGTCCTGAGTTGAATTTGCATTGTGTTCTGAGGTAGTGCTTTACGGACAAAGGCAGAGAAGGCAGTTGTTTGACCACTAATGCAGTTGTGGGTCTTCATTGTTAGGAGTTTTGGATGCTTTTTGTACACAGGTATTAATGTACTGCTTTTTTCATTCTTATTGCAGGTGACCATGGGGGTTGTAGTCTGTCCCTGACCCAACCTGATTTAGTGACTCCTCAGACACTGATGATGATGGTGGCCACAGTAAGGCACAGGTGGGGATGTTGAGGGCTAAATCTGTCCCAGAGGTGGATATCACTCTTTTGCCCCCATTGTCACCACACACTGTCTGTGTGCCCACACATGTCTAATCCCTAGAGGCCACAAATATTGGACAGTCAGAGGGTGGAGACATTGAACAGAAAAGTGTGGCAACTATGGCTCCAGTGAGTGCAGACACTGGCCATAGCCAGAGATCTGGCAAGGTCCCACACAAGCAGATTGACAGGGGTGCTTGTAGGAGGCCTGATGTCCATCCATCACCTATTGCAGGTGTCACATCATGGGTCATCCGGCACATGTTTTGGGCCGTCATGGAGGCACAGGCATGTTCTAAATGGAACACCAGGTATATGCTTAGAGTTATGGATGCTACACAGTCTGACATAAGTGACAGCCTCCACCGCACTGAGGACACCCTGGACAGGTTGACTGATGCAGTGGATAGACAGTGGGCTGAGACAGTGTCTGTCTTGGACCTCACATTGTCTGTGCTGGAGCATGTGGTTGTAGTTGAGCATTGGACCTGTGAACATAGGTCAGCAACACCATCTGCTGAGAGTCCACGTGGCTGTGCACACTCACACTTCTGTAGTGGCAGTACAGCCAGCATTACAGAGGGGAGTGTGCTGTCCACACCAAGATGTGGCAGGCTATGGGCTCATGATCCTGGGCATTCCTGTCGGGGACACAGTCCCAGCAGACAGCAGTCACCATCAGGTACTAGCTTGCTTCTGACCTTGGGCATGGAGGTGCCAGTGCAACTCCTGGCAGAGTCAGTTCCCATGTTTGAGGCCAGAGACAGTGAACTGTCAACTCTACCATGTACAGCCCAAAGCTGTCCAACATACACATGTGTAGGGCTAGCACTGAGCTTGACTGTGTACATGTCTACACTTGCACACAACTGTCAAATGCAGGTCACCTACAGATGCACACAGCACCTCTGCATGGTCCATCTTACATGCTCCTCCCTGACTCACACACATGCTGTGTAATGTTTGGGCCAGTCTAGACCTCCTGTATTCCCACACACAACAACCTGTGCAAGTGATGATACCTGTGCCACATCCCTGTCATCCTTGACATCGATGCAGGGAAATGAAGCTATGGGTCAGATGCACAGGGTGACTATATTACTTAACATGTACTTTTGTAATGCAGTGTTGGTTCACCATGACATTTGTAGTGGTTAACGAGAGATACTGTATGCTTGCATTTGTCACGTCTATGCCACATACAATTGTGCACCTTATGTGGTCCTTATGTTGTATGTTGTTGAATTAGCTGTATAGTTACACAATGACAGGTGTGTCACATGCCTGTTTATGTTTCTGTTACAGGAGTCTGTTGGGATAACCTATGAATACACAGTGGAAATAAAGCAGCACAGGATAACATGTCAGCACATTGGACATATGTTGTTAGCAAGGTACAGCACTAGAACTGCAGGGCTCCATAGGTTCATATGTCTATAACAGGCTACCAAGGACAATGATGGCATTCAGCATACTCATGCATCACTAATCTGTGAGAAGGTCTACTACCCTTCATAAGTGCCACCAGGGTTTTGATGGAGATGATGCATCTGCATACATCCTGTGTCCAGTACCAACAGTTGCCTGGCAACAGTTATGATTGTTGTGTCTTGCATCCCAATGTGTAACCTGCACATGATGTGAGTCAAGGCAGATGTGTGCGTGACATGCATGGGGGCCTGTTTCCAGTAAGGTGTACTGCCTGTGTTACATACCTGTCTCACCAACATGTACTATGCATACCACACTGATTTTGTTGGTGTGTAGCACAGGTGACACATGTACTAGTCCTGTCATGGATACACGGGAGGTACACAGTGGAATCTGAGACTTCCCTTCATGGAGCCATACATATTCTCTACAAAGCATTTCAGAGACAGACTACACATGTATGGTCATGACATGGACTCCATAGGACATGTTCTTTACAATGTGTATTGGTGTACCTCGGAACCTGTGTGGCTGCTACAGTTGTACAATACATCTGTGTACTGACATGGCAAGGGTGACATTGCACACAGTGACAGCTGTGATGACTGCCACATTCAGTATATCAGTGCCAGTCTGGGATGTACATCCCAAACCTGTCGGTATTTTTTTTTGTACAACAGTGAATGCATCCACATCTTTCCAACCGGCGACAGTCGAAGGATACAGTACTCTCACTGTTCAATCCATATGTCCCATGGTTCCATAACATTTTGTAAAATGCTATAACAGGCTCACACAAACACCTGGCTACATTGAGGCTAGCACCACCTCCAATCAGTGCATACAGGACATGCCAAGGCACACACATAGTGCAGGTGAACTGTATGTAAGTGTGCACACTTACCTATGTAATGGTACATACTACAGATCACAGTATGTGGCACACGCAACACATCATGTCTGCTAGTACTGTCATTTTAGGACATATTATGCTTGATGACATACACAGGCCTTATTGTGGTCAGTCCTTTGGGGGCCACATCACTCACTACAAATAAAATACTGCAAAACCCTACATATGTCTAGGCTACCAAGGTTATGCCATATGGATACACACACACACACACACACACACACACACACACACACACACACACACACACACACACACACACACACACACACACACAAAGTGGAGTGAGATTAGAACCCCTACCTATCTAGACTTATGCATTATAGATCACGGTACTTATCACATGTGCCATGGTTTACATCTGTTATGACTCTGTCAGCTGGTAGTCTTAAGGTGGCTGACATCATTAGGCCTTGTAGAAGAGGGCAGTGTAGAAGCTAGCAGCAAGTTATAGGGCCAAAAAGTGTATAACCATTGCAGGTGGATAGCCCATGATGGCATGTCCATTCATTTGCAGGAAGATATACACACACACACACACACACACACACACACACACACACACACACACACACACACACACACACACAGTCATGCACCAAGTGGGCTGGAGTGAGATTATAACCCCTAACTATCTAGTCTTATACACTATAGATCATGGTACTTATCACACATGCCACAAGCTAAGTCTGTTATATGTGTGACTGCAGGCACAGTACTTGTGTATTACACAAATTAGCCTGTGCTGACCAGCATATGTGCCCTGCAGTGTGATATTGCTTTATACTGTTATCTGCATCTAGTATCCTAGCAGTGATATAACTGTAATTATTCTTGCTATGTGTGTACAGTTAGCAGTATGGCCATATGCGGCTGCTTGCAGTTACATAGGCATACCTGTGGGCAGGGCAAGTTGCCTTGCCCATACATGCATTGACAACATTATACATTACAGCACCTGCTCACCTGTGTCTGTCTATGTGGTGACATCCAGCAGGCACAGGTGTCTGTAGGTAAGTGGAATATGCACTGCTGCACTTTTAGCTTGGATGCTTTGAGCAACAATATGACTGTGTGATAGTGTACATTTACTCACCATTATTAGGGTATGTCAGACAATACAGACATCCGCACATATATGTTTTGTATATAACAGGGATATATATATATATATATATATATATATATATATATATATATATATATGTGTATATATGTTTATATATATATATATTTATATATAAACTGTAGCTGCATGTGCGCATTATATGTATATGTGTTATGTAGATATATGGGGGTGTATATCATTTTAATGTATATAGCTATATATACATATATATATATATATATATATATATATATATATATATATATATATATACACATATATATATATATAGCTATATATATATATATATATATATATATATATATGTGTGTGTGTGTGTATAACAGGGATATATATATATATATATATATATATATATATATATATATGTATATGTGTGTGTGTATATAACAGGGATATACATACATATATATATATATATATATATATATATATATATATATCTAAACTGTAGCTGCATGTGTGCATTATATGTTCATAGGTTCATAGGTTCATACTAGGCTATCTGCCCTAGGGCATTTATAAGCCTAGCCAGAATGTGTTTGGCTTTCGCCACCCATTTTAAATTTATTTTGCTATGCCCTTTTTTGAGGTTAGTACACTGTGCCTCTATCTAACAGTGACACAGAAGTGATACCCGGGGTAAACCTACGATCTCCCATCCACTCATCAAGATTCCTCTTGAAGAGAGTCAATGAGGGACTCTGCCTAACCTGGACTGGGATTTTATTCCAGAGTGAAGGGAGCCTCTGGGTTATGAATCTGTCCCTCCAGCATGTCCTATTTATTTCAGTGCTGAGGTTTAAGTCTCTCGAGCGTGGCTCGATGGGATTTGGATTTTCTGAGGTGCAGCATGTCCATTAATTCCGGTTGGACATGGCTTTATACGTCAGGCACAGATCGCCTCTGAACAGGTGGTATGCCACTGAGTAGAGCTGGAGTTTCTTTAACCGGGCAGCATATGGCATCTGTTTGAGCCCTTTGATCCTCTTGGTGAGGTACTTTTGGGGTCTTTCCAGTTGCTGCAGGTGTCTGGTAAGGTACATCCCAAAAGGGCATTGTACTCAATTATGGGCCTGATGAGGGATGAGTAAAGAGGCACGATGACCTCCCTGATCTAGATGTGAATCCCTTCATGATTAGGTGGGCTATATAAAATGTTTTTCTAACCACTTTGGCCACGTGGTTGTCAAATGAGAGATTGCTATCAACTTGGGTCCCCAGGTCCCTAATTACTTCTTCTGTACTTAATGGATTTCCACCAATGTGGTAATTTGTGGGCACTTTGTTTTTGCCAAAGGGGATGACTATACACTTTTGGCATTTAGCTTGAGGCCATGGCTCTGGCACCAGTTGTCTGTTTCTATGAGGCCCTTTTGGAGGATGCTTGTGTCGGCTGGAGAGTCGATTATGGCACCCAGTTTGCAGTCATCTGCGAACTTGGTCAGCCACAGTCCTTCCGTGTTGGCCTGTACCTCCGAGAAATATATACCGAACAAGAGAGGTCCCAGGACTGAGCCTTGTGGGACACCACTTGTAACTGGTTTAGAGTCTGACATGGCTCCAGCAATTCTAACCATGTGGGTTCTGTCCTTGAGCCAGTTTGCAATCCATCTAGTGACATTGGGGTTTATATTTAAGCTGGTAAGCTTATCTATAATGCCCGAGTCGGGTATTGTATCGAAGGCTTTTGCGAGGTCCAGGTAGGCTGTGTGGACCACCTTCCCCTCGTCAATGGCCTTGGTGACTGTTTCAAAGAAATCAACCAGGTTTAAGAGGCAGGATCTGCCCTTAACAAAGCCAAACTGGGTAGGATCCAGTGTTTATAGGTCCCCAATATCTTTATTTATGAGGTCCATGATGATCCTTTCCATAGCTTTGCAGACCAAGCTAGTCAGGCTTATGGGGCGATAGTTTCCAGGATCCGTTGAGGCACCACCTTTATGGAGAGGGACCACTGTTGCTGTACGCCACTCTTTGGGCACATATCCTGTAGTAAGGCTGAGATTGAACAGTAGTTTTATGTTTGGGTTTAGCTCCTCTTTGAGTTCATGTAGGACACAGCCCGGGACACCATCTGGTCCCATTGATGCTGTGTTTTTGCTTTGGAGAGGCGGCTCTTACCTGAGCATCTGAGATGTCAGGGGGGCAGCACTCTGCTGGGATAGATATTTGCCCTTTTGGTGGGGAGGGGGAGAAGTTTGCGCTGAACCTGTCAGCTAGGATGTTGGCAATGTCTGTGGGTTCTGTGTATTTTTTGACATTTTGGACTAATTCTGAGCATATCTGGGAATTACCACCCAGGTTCCTAACATAACTAAAGAAAGCCTTGTGATTATCCTTAGTGTCCTGTGCAATTTTTCTCTCGAAGCTGGCCTTAGACAATTTTATGTGTGCCCGTAGTTTTTTGCTAATACTGATCAGTGATGCCTTCCCTTTTGGGATTTTGCTTTATCATTTAGTAGCTTCCTCCTTCTATTGTATAGTTTGTTTATGGCTGGGGTCCACCAGACAGGACGTCTGCCTTTGGAGGATTGGGTCTTGGTTTTATTTGGGATCGCATGATCCATGCATTCCTGAAGGTGTTCATAGAATGCGTTTATAAAGGATTCTGCGGTCTGGGCTGTATTTTCCACAGGCCCAGGGCTTTGAAGGATTCCACCTCAGTTTTGAGGAGTGTAAAATTTGCTTTAGAGATGTTTTCACTGTGGTTTTCTGGGCAGGGGTGGGGTCGGGATGTGAATATCCAGTGAGATTAGTTTATGGTCTGATCTTACCAGTGAGGGATACACTTCTGGTCTGGAGCATAGAGTCCCCATGTTGGTGATGATCAGGTCCAGTATGTTTTCCCTCTTGTGGGAGTGGTAACAAGTTGTTCCATAGCATTTGAGTTTATAAATTCTAGGAACCTTTGGGCTAGAGTAATGCTCCCAGTCTATGTTTGGGTAGTTGAAGTCGCCCAATATAATGGTGTTTGGAGAGACCTTCATATTTTCCAGTGTTCTCAGGAAGGCCGAGTGGGGTTCCTGGGTTTGGGAGGGTGGTCTGTAGCAGGCTATAAACTGGAAGGCAGTTTTACCCACTGTTAGTTGCACATGGATAGTCTCTGATGCTTCGTGCTTTGCCACCAACCTGGAGGTGTGGGTATCTTTGATGAATATCGATACTCCCCTCCTTTGTGGTTCGGTCCAAGTTTTGGGGCAAAAGCATGGTATGAGGTATAACCTGGTAGTGCTGGGGTGCTCTCGGGAGCCCTGAACCAGGTTTCTGTTACTGCACAGATATCGATGTTCTCCATGCTAAGGAGAGTTTCGAGTGTGTGCATCTTGAGGTTTAGAATTCTGGCATTGAGTAGCATTACTCTTAGTTTCTTATCCCTTGTGATACCTATGGAGGTGGGTTTGTCTTTTGAGCCTTGCCTAAAAAAGGCACTATGGGGGTAGCAAGAGCCTTTGCCAATATCCAAAAGCCCATGGTGACAGGTGCAAGCCGTCCCTAGCTAAGCATCGTGGCTTGTCGAGCATATCATCCCAAGCTGACAGGCATTGGATCCCCTTTGAATGACACCAGTACTTAAGCCAATTGTTGAAATTGATCATCTTGTCTTCATATTGTGGCATCATTCTTGGTGAGGGTAAGATGCTACTCAAGGTCAGGGTCATACCGGCCTGGGCTACATGCTCAGAGAGCTCCTTTATGTCTCTTTTCATGTAGTCCAGGGAGGTGCCTCAGGTCATTCACACCAGCATGGACAATGACTGAGTCATATTTGTACTTGCCTTGGAGTGACCTGAGTGCTTGTGTTATGTGGCGGATCCTAGCACCGACAGGCTGCTCACCGTGACCCTCTCCTTGTTCAGCCTGGTGAGCGGGACATCAGTGTGCCTGACGATAGAGTCAACTATTACAAGTGTATCAGGTGTGTTGTTTAGTCTTAAGGGCTGTGACTGTTTGGCACACTGGCTTTGTGAGATATGTGTTGCACGTGTTTTGTTTTGGGGTAGCGGCTGCTTGGGTGTCTGCTTTGGAGGTCTCTGCTACTTCGGCAGATCTTTATTTAGAGCCTCCGAGTATGTTTTTGTGTGATTATGTGTTTGGTTTGCTGTCGTGGTAGGTCTATGTGAGACTGGAATTGTAGTGAGTGTGGTTTCCTTCTCCTCCTGACTGGTTATGCCAGTACTGAGTTGAGAGAGCTTAGCCTCCAGTTTGGCTATATGGTTGCATCTCTCACATGTGTTGGAATTTGTTGGGAGGAGGAGAGGGTTGTCTGTGTACATGAGGCAGTTGTAACATTGCCTCAAGATTCCCAGATTCACCAGCTGGACCGAGAGAAGATTGACAACTGACCTTTGGACATGCTAGAATAATATTGGGAATTCCTTAATAATTGAAAACCAGGGCCAGTGGGGAGTGAGGTTAGTGCTTTTAATTTTAGTGCTGACTTTATTAATTGCTTTATGAGCAAGTGCTGAGGTAACTAAAGTAAATGTGTTTACAGGTAGTAAAAAAAAAAAAACAAAACAAACTCAACAGAACAAGGAAATAAATAAGTACAGTAAGCAGTACAGATATCATTATCAGAAGAAGCCGAGAGCTGAAGCGGCAGCGGAATTAGTGGAATGTGAAATAAGCAAACAAACAACAACAACAAACAACAAAACAAACATATAGCTCAGGCCTGGAGAGCTAGTTATATATAGCAAAACAAAGGGTAACAAATTCAGTAAGATACAGTGTAAATAATTTCAGCACTATAGGCCTTATAATCCAGAAATTTAACAGAAGAAGGGAGTCAGAAGCCTCTCTTCTCCCACAAGAGCAGACCCACAAACCTCTACAATAAAAACTTAATGTAAAAGCCCAAGTGCTTAAACCAACACTTTAAGACTTTAAGAAACTGGGCTCTCAATCAGCAGTTCCCAACTTAGAAGGATGAAAGCTACCTGTCCTGCCACCACAGTGCATGCCACAAACCTTCCTAATATAAAACAACTGGTCAGAAGCCCAAGTGCTTAATCCAAAAGACTTAGAATGACAGCTAAACTTTAATCAAGTTACTACCAAGCAGTAATAAATACAATTGAATACTTTAGAGAATGCCTGGATTAGTGCTCAAGTTACACAAACAAAGCTAGATCCAGCAGGCCCGAATCCAGTGTATGCCACAGCAAACAAGGCGCACCAACTTCAGTAAGAAGCAGTTCAGATATGCATGCACTATAAGCCTTCAATCAGAAATTCCCACTCAGAAGGGCAGAGTCCAGCCTCTCCTCCCACAAGAGTGCAGACCACGAACCCTCTTAATGTAAAATAACTGGCCTGAAAGCCTAAGTGCTTAAACCAGAATTAATACACTTTTAGAATAACAGACACTGAGCCCTCAATCAGCAGTTCCCAGCCTAGAAGGATGTAAGCTACCTGTTCTGCCACTGCAGTGCAGACCACAAACCCTCTCAGTGCAAAACAACTGGTCCGAAGCCCAAGTGTTTAAACCAGAAGGCTTAGAATGAGTTACACCAAGCAGTAATAAATACAATTGAGTACTTTTAAGATGATGCAAAAGTAAAAAAGTAGGTAGAAACACAAGTACAGTAAAAGCAGATGAAAAATTTTTTTTTTTTTTTTCTGAACAAGTGCTGAGATCAAAGAAACAGATTTGAGTGCTGAAACTAGAAAACTGGCTAGTTATAGGGAAAAAAAACTAAGCTAGAAGGCTCCCCTCCAACACAGAAGGGCTTGGGGGCTCAGAAGCCTACAAATAGTCTATACCACTTAACAGGAAAGGCAGGAAACAAGCTTAAATTTTTTTTCTGTTTCCCAGATGCTCTCTTTGTACACAGTAGGAGTGCCTGAAATCAGAATATGATCTCACTGCACTCAGTTGAGTGAGCAAATGAGATGGGCCCAGAAGGAGTATCCAAACACAAATTTACAAGAGGGGCGGGCAGCTGCAAGGCCACTAAGATTAACACCAGAACAAAAACAGGGAGGGTGGGACTAACTGAAGAGCAGAGTGAAAACTTCCAGCTCAGCTAATATCCCTTCCACACAGTTAAAATCAATACTGTATTTTTTTGAAAAAAAAAGCAGATAAAGGTACTTAAATTCTCTTATATGTCCAGTTGAATATAGCAAGTTCTTAGCCGGCCAAAGCTGAGGTTTTTAAGCAGAAAATATTTCACACTGTACCACTTAAATAGGCAAGGACAGGAAATCAAAGAATGTGACTACCCCCACACCTGTAATTACTAGCAAATAACAAAATTCAGCAAACACTGACTGACTTCCAGTTCAGCTAATATTCCTTCCACACTGAAGAGCAGAGTGAAAACTTCCAGCTCAGCTAATATCCCTTCCACACAGTTAAAATCAATTTAAATACTGTATTTTTTTGAAAAAGAAAGCAGATAAAGGTACTTAAATTCTCTTATACGTCCAGTTGAATATAGCAAGTTCTTAGCCGGCCAAAGCTGAGGTTTTTAAGCAGAAAATATTTCACACTGTACCACTTAAATAGGCAAGGACAGGAAATCAAAGAATGTGACTACCCCCACACCTGTAATTACTAGCAAATAACAAAATTCAGCAAACACTGACTGACTTCCAGTTCAGCTAATATTCCTTCCACACTGAAGAGCAGAGTGAAAACTTCCAGCTCAGCTAATATTCCTTCCACACAGTTAAAATCAATTTAAATACTGTATTTTTTTGAAAAAAAAAAAGCAGATAAAGGTACTTAAATTCTCTTATACGTCCAGTTGAATATAGCAAGTTCTTAGCCAGCCAAAGCTGAGGTTTTTAAGCAGAAAATATTTCACACTGTACCACTTAAATAGGCAAGGACAGGAAATCAAAGAATGTGACTACCCTCACACCTGTAATTACTAGCAAATAACAAAATTCAGCAAACACTGACTGACTTCCAGTTCAGCTAATATTCCTTCCACACTGAAGAGCAGAGTGAAAACTTCCAGCTCAGCTAATATTCCTTCCACACAGTTAAAATCAATTTAAATACTGTATTTTTTTGAAAAAAAAACAGATAAAGGTACTTAAATTCTCTTATACGTCCAGTTGAATATAGCAAGTTCTTAGCCGGCCAAAGCTGAGGGTTTAAGCAGAAAATATTTCACACTGTACCACTTAAATAGGCAAGGACAGGAAATCAAAGAATGTGACTACCCCCACACCTGTAATTACTAGCAAATAACAAAATTCAGCAAACACTGACTAACTTCCAGTTCAGCTAATATTCCTTCCACACTGAAGAGCAGAGTGAAAACTTCCAGCTCAGCTAATATTCCTTCCACACAGTTAAAATCAATTTAAATACTGTATTTTTTTGAAAAAAAGCAGATAAAGGTACTTAAATTCTCTTATACGTCCAGTTGAATATAGCAAGTTCTTAGCCGCCGCAAGCTGAGGTTTTGAAGCAGAAAATATTTCACACTGTACCACTTAAATAGGCAAGGACAGGAAATCAAAGAATGTGACTACCCCCACACCTGTAATTACTAGCAAATAACAAAATTCAGCAAACACTGACTAACTTCCAGTTCAGCTAATATTCCTTCCACACTGAAGAGCAGAGTGAAAACTTCCAGCTCAGCTAATATTCCTTCCACACAGTTAAAATCAATTTAAATACTGTATTTTTTGAAAAAAAAAGCAGATAAAGGTACTTAAATTCTCTTATACGTCCAGTTGAATATATCAAGTTCTTAGCCGGCCAAAGCTGAGGTTTGTGTTATGTAGATATATGGGGGTGTATATATAATTTTAATATATATAGCTATATATAATATATATATATATATATATATATATATATATATATATATATATATATATATAGATAGATAGATAGATATATCAGTACATATCTATTTGTCACTACATAACGATAGCTATATGCATGTGAGAGAGTGATAGTGACAGACGGATATGTATAAGTATATCTGTCTGTATAGGCATTTATACATAACAAGTCATTTTGATGAAGGGGCAACAGGATTGTGCTCATTATAACTAAGTATATGAGCATGCCTAGTGGGACTGTCAGTACTAATAAGGTGAATCCAGTCCACACCGACCTGTACTCCACTCCAGGATTTTGTATGTTACAGACATTAACATCTGTCCCTGTTTCTGCAGTACTGCACTTCACTCAAACTGTCCACAGCATTCTCCAGCTGTGTGCTGTACTTAATCTGTGACTGTGGTTGGTAATGTTACACCACCTACAGACTGACAGTCTGCATGCCTCTCAACTGTCCTGATTTCCACAGATTGTCCATAGTTTTGCCTCATAGGTTTGGTCTGTTCCTCGTAAATCTCTGGTCTTCTGGTGAATTATTGAATATTGATATCACTACATTATACTAAATACAGACAAACATTTGTGTTTCAGACTTTATATCCTTCAGAAAATATGTAATAATGCAACACCTTTACTTCCAGTGACTTTCTAGGTGTATGGGACAATCTTTGAAATCTGACCCTATCTTTGGGCCTTTGTCCCCCCAAGCTTACTAGCTTTATCCAGATTTCTTGCAGTAAGAGGTAGTCTGTGAAAACACTAACATAGTACTACCTCACATGCAAAAGATGTGAGCAATTCCAGATTAGAACCATCAACACCCATGCTAGTTTCTCTAGTCCACTGAGCCATTCAGGTCACCAGACAGAGAGGAGTCATTTATCACACAATCAACAGCATAAATATGTACATTGTTATCGTGTGTTAGGAGAGACATACAATGGTGTGAGCAATATCTATTTACAGCCCTGAGATTGTGAGGTCCACTGATATACCATAGGTGATTTTCTGTTAAAGCGGTTGTATGGGTACACTGCTGTGTTGGGGGTGAGGGTACAATGGCATATGATCTGCTGGGATATACAGTAGTCGAACTATCATGTGGGCCCATTGTTTAACATCTCCCTTGACTGATGCAGTGAATATTCCAATCATGAGGCCTAGTGACTATTAAGGAACACATACTATTGGACTGGGTATCTGTAGTCCCATGTGGATGTTACACCTGTCCAATTATCCCACTATATTTCCTTACACAACAGCAACAAATCCATACATATGCTATATTATAGTAATCCTTACAACTGGTGTGTAGCTTAGAGACTTACCTTGCAAATGAAGCAGTTGGGAAACATGTAGTTCAGTGCTGTCTCTGTGTGATGCAAGCAGTACATAATCAATACCATGGATAGGTACAGGTTCTGTGGGTTGCCTGGCATCAGCTATTTTAATATATGTATGTGAGTAGGAGTAAGGTGTCAGTCCCTAGGGCCCTAGGTTGTCAGTGAATGAGCTATGTGTTGTCTTTTAGCCAATGCCAGGGTGTACTGGGCATGCCTATGTCTGCCTACAGGGACATCATCAGGAGGGCTCCTCCACCGAGTCCTCTTGTGAATGTGGCTGTGATGACCTAGGCAATTGTGGGGGCTGTGTATCCCTTCCCTTTGTTGATCCTGCTGCAGCTGTTTCCACAGGATCGTATTGTATAGCATGATACTTACTGTGAATTTTGTTTCTTAGAACTAGCCAGGTTTTTTGTTTCAGTACTTGTTCAGAACTTATTGTAAGCACTAAATAAGCTACAAATTACGACAGCACTGAACTTTACTCACTGGCTAGAGTAAAACAGTTTCTAATACTTAACAAATAAGCACCTATCCAGGCATGTCTAAGGGTCAGCCCCCAGTGTTTTCTCCTGTCCACCTGATGAATCTGGGCATCTTGGGGCAATGCATTAATTGCCTCATGTACACAGACAACCCTCTCCTCCTACCACCCAACACTACAACCTGTGAGAAATGCACTTATATAGCCAAACTGGAAGCAAAGCTCTCTTCACCCAAGACTGGACTAGACAGTCAAGAGGAGAAGGTAAACACTTGCACCACACCACACTCAGCACATAGTCCCTCAAAACCTACACCACCAAAACACACACATAGAAACACAAAACACAAACCTACATTCATGAGGCTCTCAGTAAAACCTGCCCAACAGGGACCTCCAAAGCAGAAACACAAGCAACCTCCACCCCCCAACACAACCCAAATGACACATAGCCCACAAACTCAGTGTGCCACTCAACCACAGCCCATAAGGCATAACAACGTACCCAACACTCTAGTCATAGGTGACTCTATAGTCAGGCACATTAATGTTCCACTCAACAGGCTAAACAAGGAGAAAGTTACTGTCAGCTGCCTGTCGGGTGCCAGGATCCGCCACATAACGCATGCACTCAGGTCACTCCACAACAAGTACAAATATGACTTTGTCATTGTCCATGTTGGTGTGAATGACCTGAGACGTACCTCCTTGGACTACATGAAAAGGGACATGGAGGAGCTGTCCGATCTTGTAGCCCATGCAGGTATGACCCTAGCCCTGAGTAGCATCCTGCCATCACCCAGAATGATACCACAGTACAAGGACAAAATGACTGACTTCAACAATTGGCTAAGCTTCTGGTATCATTCTAAGGGGATCCAGTATCTGTCTGCCTGGGATGACATGATCGACAAGCCACGATGCTTTGCCAGAGATGGCCTGCACCTGTCACCCCTGGGATTCCGGATACTGGCTAAGGCTGTAGCCACCCCTATAGTGCCTTTTTTAGGCAAGGTTGAAATGACAAATTCACCACCCTAACAGGTACAGGCAAGAAGAATCTGAGGGTATTGCTACTCAATGCTAGAAGTCTAAACCTCAAAATGCACTCTCTCGAGGCACTCCTTAAAATGGAGAACATCGACATCTGTGCAGTGACAGAGACCTGGTTCAAGGCTCCAGAGAGTACCACTACATTACCAGGCTATAATTCATACCACACCTTTCGGTCACCTAACCTGGACTGAAATACTAAAGGCAGAGGCATGTCCATATTCATTAAGGATATCCACACCTCCAGGCTAGTTGCTCAACATAATGCATCCGAGATTATCCAAGTGCAACTAACTCTGGGCAAGACCACAATCCAAATTGTAGCTTGCTACAGATCCCCCACCATGCCCCAGGATTCCCACTCCTCATTTCTTAATACACTGGAAAATATTAGGGTACAACCTAACACCCTAATAATGGGCGATTTCAACTACCCTACCATTAACTGGGAAAACTACTCATGTACCAACTCTTGTGCTCAACGTTTTCTGAAATTCATAAATTCCAATGCCATGGATCAACTTATCCACACCCCCACCAGGGGCAGCAATATCCTAGACCTGGTTATTACCAACATGGGCAACCGATGCTCCACACCAGAGGTCAATTCCTCGTTGGTCAGATCCGACCATAAGCTAATCACCCTAGACATCCACATCCCTCCCCCACCCCCCATTAGGGAAACCACAGTAAAAAAATTCTCCAAAGCCAACTTCACGCTTCTTAAGACAGAAGTGGCAAACTTCACGACACCCATGCTGACGGACAATAGAGGTATGACAGCTGAATCTTACACAAATGCACTTTATAAGCACTTACATAAGTGCATGGATCATACAATCCCTAACAGAACCAAGATGCTATCCTCCAAAGAAAGGAAGCCAATCTGGTGGTCCTCTGCCATAAACAAACTCTACAACAGAAGAAAGAAACTGTTGCAAAAAAGAGTAAAATCCCATGATTGGAGAAACTCCCTGGTCAGCTTCAGTAAGAAGCTGAGATACCTCATAAAATCCTCCAAAGCTAGTTATGAAAACAAAATCGCCACTGACTCTAAAGACAACCACAAAGCATTCTATAGCTATGTCAAGAATCTCAATGGCAACACTCAGATCTGCTCTGAGTTCATAGGTTCATAGGTTCATAGGTTTATACTAGGCTATCTGCCCTAAGGCATTTATAAGCCTAGCCCAAATTTTTGTGGCTTACGCCACCCCTTATATGAAAAAATATTGTGCCCATTAGTTTGTTGTGCCTCTGTCCAGCAGTGACACAGAGATGATTCCCGGGGTAAACCTACGATCTCCCATCCACAGGTCTAGATTTCTCTTGAACAGAGTCAGCGAGGTGCTCTGCCTCACATGGACCGGGATTTTATTCCGCAGCATATGGAGTCTCTAAGTGATAAATCTATCCCTCCAGCACGTCCTATTTATATCCGTGCTAAGGTTTAAGTCGCTTGCTCTAGTGGTTTTGGTGGATTTGGATTTTTGAGGTGGAGCATGTCCATTAATTCCGGGTTGGACATGGCCTTGTATGTCAGGCACATGTCACCTCTGAGCAGACGGTATGCGACTGAATAGAGCTGGAGTTTCTTCAATCTGGCAGCATATGACAGATTTTGGAGTCCCTTTATCCTTTTGGTGAGGAACTTTTGGGGTCGCTCCAATTGCTGCAGATGTCGGGTGAGATACATCCCGAATGGGGCATTGTACTCGATCATTGGTCTGATAAGTGAAGAGTACAGGGAACAATGACCTCACTAGATCTGGATGTGAATCCTTCATGATCAGGTGGGCAATGTAGAAGGTCTTTCTAACCACTTTAGCAATGTGAGTGTCAAAAGAAAGGCCACTGTCAACCTGGGTCCCCAGGTCCCTGATAACCTCTTCTGTGCTTAGTGGATTGCCACCTATATGGTAGCTTGGGGTTACCTTGTTTTTCCCAAGGGTATGACTATACATTTTTGGCATTTAACTTCAGGCCATGGCTCTGGCACCAGCTATCTGTTTCGTGAGTCCCTTCTGAAGGATATCCGTGTCCGATGCACTTTCCACTATGGCCCAGTTTGCAGTCATCTGCAAACTTTGTCAGCCAAAGTCCTCCCATGCTGGCCTGTACTTCTGAGAAGTAGATGCCAAACAATAGGGGCCAAGGACCGAGCCCTGTGGGACACCACTTGTGACCGCTTGGAGTCTGACACAGCGCCAGCAACTCTAACCCTGTGGGTTCTGTCCTTAAGCCAGTTTGCAACCCATCTTGTGACATATGGGTTTACATTTAAGCTGGTAGTTTTTCTACAATACCCGAGTGGGGTATTGTGTCGAATGCCTTTGCAAGGTCAAGGTAGGCTGTATGGACTGCCTTTCCTCATCAATGGCCTTGGTGACTGTTTCAAGAAGTCGACCAAGTTCAAAAGGCATGATCTTCCCTTGACAAAGCCAAACTGGGTCGGGTCCAATGTCTGCAAGTCCCCTATATCTTTGTTTATGAGCTCCATTATGATCCTCTCCATAGCTTTGCAGACTAGACTTGTTAAGCTTATGGGGTAATTACCAGGGTCCGTGAGAGGCACCGCCTTTGTGGAGTGGGACCACAGTTGCCGTGACGCCACCCTTGGGCACGTATCCTGTGGTAAGGCTGAGATTAAACAGCTGCCTTATGTGCGGGTTAATTCCTCATTTAGCTCTGTAGCACACAGCTGGGGACACCATCCGTCCCATTGATGCTGTGTTTTTAGCTTTAGAGAGAGCAGCTTTCACCTGCATTTGAGATGTCCGGGAGGCTACACTCGGCTGGGATAGTTATCTCTCCTTTAGGGGAGAGGGGTGAAGTTTGCACTGAACCTGTCTGCCAGTATGTTGGCAATGTCTGTGGGTTCAGTGATTTTGTATCATTTTGGACTAATTCTGAGCATATCTGGGAGTTTCCACCCAGGTTCCTAACATAGCTAAAAAGGCCTTATGATTGTCCTTTGAATCCATGGCAATTTTTCTCTCAAAATTGGCCTTAGTTGATTTTATGAGTGCTCGTAATTTTTACTAATAATGATCAGGGTGACTTCCTTTTATGGATTTTGTTCTATCATGTAATAGCTTTCTCCTCTTATTGTAAAGTTTGTTAATGGCTGGGGTCCACCAGACTGGACATTTGCCCTTTGTGGAAAGAGTCTTGGTTTTATTTGGGATTGCCTGATCCATGCAGTCCTGGAGGTGTTCATAGAAGGCATTTGTAAGGGCTTCCGAGCTTGGGTTGTGGTTTCCTCTGGCTCAGGGGCCTTGAAGGATACCACACCAGTCTTGAGTAGTGTGAAGTTTGCTTTAGAGAAGTTCTTCACTATGGTCTTTTTGTTTGGGGTGGGGCGGGATGTGGATTTCCAGTGAGATTAGTTTATGATCAGATCTCACCAATGAGGGATATACTTCCAGTGTGGAGCATTTTGTCCCCATGTTTGTGACAATGAGATCTAGTATATTTTCTCCTCTCGTGGGAACAGTGACTAGCTGTTCCATGGCATTTGAATTTATGAACTCCAGGAACCGTTGGGCTAGAAAGTTAGGGCTTGAGTAATGTTCCCAGTCTATATTCGGGTAGTTGAAGTCACCCAATATGATGGTGTTTGAGATACATTTATACCCTCCAGTGTCTTCAGGAAGGCTGTGTGGGGTTCCTGAGTTTGAGAGGGTGGCCTGTAGCATGCTACAATTTGTAGAGCAGTTTTGCCTATGGTTAGTTGCACCTGGATGGTTTCCAAGCTTGCAGGCGTTACCAACCTGGAGGTGTGGGTATCCTTTATGAATATGGATACACCCTCCTTTTGTGGTGTGGTCCGGGTTTTGGGGCCGAACGCATGATATGAGGTAAAACCTAATAGTGCCGGGTGCTCTCAGGAGCCTTGAACCAGGTTTCAGTTACAGCACAGACATCGATGTTCTCCATACTGAGAAGGGCCTCGAAAAGGTGCATTTTGAGATTTAGACTTCTGGCATTGAGCAGCATTACCCTCAGTTTCTTCCCATTTTTGTTTTCTAGGGTGGTAGGTTTAGAATTTGAGCCTTGCCCAAAAAGGCACTATGGGGTGGCAAGAGCCTTAGCCAATATCCGGAATCCCAGGGGTGACAGGTGCAAGCCGTCCTTGTGAAGCAGCGTGGCTTGTCAAGCATGTCATCCCAGGCAGACAGACACTGGATCCCTTTGAATGACACCAGACATTAAGCCAATTGTTAAAGCTGATCATCTTGTCTCTATATTGTGGCATCATTCTTGGTGAAGGAAGGATACTGCTCAGGGTTAGGGTCATACCTGCCTGGGCTACATAATCAGAGAGCTCCTCTATGTCTCTTTTCATGTAGTCCAGGGAGGTACGTCTCAGGTCATTCACACCAGCATGGACAATGCCTGTGTCATATTTGTACTTGCCGTGGAGTGACCCGTGTGCTTGTGTTATGTGGCGATTCTAGCCCGATAGGCAGCTTACTGTGACCCTCTCCTTGTTCAGCCTGGTGAGTGGGACGTCAGTGTGTCTGACTATGGAGTCACATATGACAAGTATGTTTGATGTTGTATTTGGCCTTAAGGGCTGTGACTGCTTTGCACACTGCTTTTGTGGTTTATGTGTTGCTTGCACAATGGCACTAAATATACAGAACCAACGGATATTGCCAACATCCTGGAAGATAGGTTCAGTGCTAACTTTACCCCTCTGTCATCCCCTAAAGGGCCCATCTCTATACCAGAAGAATGCAAAGTTCCTGTAATCACAGCTGCACAGGTAAAAAACACACTATCAAAGCCAAGAACACAGCATCCATGGGACCTGATGACATCCCAGGTTGTGTTCTACATGAACTACAGAATAAACTGGCACCCCAGCTAAGTACCATGTTCAATCATAGCCTTACCATAGGCTATGTGGCCACTGAATGGTGCACAGTGACAGTTATCCCACTCCACAAAGGGTGAGCCACCACAGACCCTGGAAACTACTGCCCCATTAGCCTAACGAGCCTGGTCTGCAAGGTTATGGAGCATATCATCATGGAACTTATAAACAATGACATTGGTAATCTCCAAACTCAGGACCCCACCCAGTTTGGGTTTGTAAAAGGCAGATCATGTCTGCTAAACCTGATAGACTTCTTTGAAGCAGTCACCAAAGCCATAGATGAGGGTAAGGTGGTTCACACAGCCTATCTAGATCTCGCCAAGGCTTTTGACACCATCCCCCACTCTGGAATTATAGATAAACTCACTAAACTAGGTATAAATCCCTATGTCACAAGATGGGTTGCCAACTGGCTCACTGACAGAACCCACACTGTGAAAGTAGCAGACTCCAAATCCAGCTTCAGACCAGTGACAAGCGGAGTACCACAGGGTTCAGTCCTGGGTCCTCTCCTGTTTGGTATCTACTTCTCTGAAGTACAGGCCAACACAGAAGGTCTTTGGCTAACGAAGTTCGCAGATGACTGCAAATTAGGAGCCATAATCAAAACTCCAAAAGATGTGGACATCCTACAAAAGGGCCTTGCTGAGACATATGCCTGGTGTCAAAGCCATGGCCTCAAGCTCAATGTCAAAAAATGCATTGTCATTCCTTTTGGTAAAAACTCAGTACCCATGAACTACCACATAGGTGGTAGTCTACTTAACATCGAAAGTGTGATAAGAGACCTTGGGTCACAGGTGGACAGTAGTCTCTCCTTTGATAATCACATCGCCACAGTAGTCAGGAAATCCTTCTATGTGGCACACCTCATCACAAAAGGTTTCTCATCCAGGAAAAAAGAGGTCATTGTTCCCCTCTACTTGTCACTCATTAGACCCATTATAGAGTACAATGCCCCTTTTGGTATGTACCTCACAAGACATCTACAACAAATGGAAAGGCCACAGAAATACCTCACAAAGAGGATTACCGGCCTCAAAGAGATGCCCTATGCAGACCGTCTCAAAAAACTGCAGCTTTACTCTGTTGCATATCGCCTACTCAGAGGCGATCTCTGCCTAACACACAAAGCTATGTCAAACCCAGAGCTTTTAGACATGCTCCACTTAAAGAAATCCCAATCCCTACGAGCTACATGCTCTAGGGACATAAACCTCGTCACCACAATAAACAGACCATGCTGGAGGGATAGATTCCTGTCCCAGAGACTTCTCATACTCTGGAACAAACTATCTATCTATATCAAACAAAGCTCCTCATTAACACTGTTCAAGAAAAATCTTGATGATTGGATGGGAGATAGGAAATTCACCCCGGGATCACTTCTGTGGCTCTGCTCGACAGTGGCACAGGAAAATTATTTTCTTGGGTGGCGAAAGCCAAGGTACCTTTGGCTAGGCTTATATAGGCAATAGGGCCAATAGCCTAGTACCTACCTATGAACCTATGAACCTATGAACATGTGGCTGGAGAGTACTACAGGGCTCCACCGGATATATCAAGGCACCAGAACCATGACATCAGCAGCCCAAGCACATGCTCTATGATGTTCCTAGCTAATTTGTGTGTGTGCCTCATTATGGCGTTCTTCAGTGGGTATGCATGCATTTCTGATGGATGTCATCATCCACAGTTCCAGGGCATAGCCAGCATCCCCTAGTAAATGGCCATGTGGGATGTCCCCTTAGCAAACATCTGGTACAGATGTGATGCATGCCAGATATGGGACTAGCGATAACTTCCAGGACTGCCAGCGCACACATTCATGATAATGCTCTGGGCATTACACACAACCTGGCAGTTGGAGTGGTACCCCTTGCAGTTGATGTAGATTCTACTCTGCTCACTGGGTAATGCCTTGATGTGTACATGAGTGCAATCTATGGCACCTAGCACCTCAAGGTAATGTGTTACATGGTAGAATTATTGCATATTGCTGGCCCTCACCTCAGGGGTGAAGGGAAAAATAAATGTGCTCACTTGCATGTGGTAGCATGGCATCCAGGAACTGGTGGAGTACCCTGGATGCTGATGCCTGTGAGACCCTCATCATGTCCATTAGCCAGATTCAGGAAGGCTTACACGGAGTTCAAGAGTAGTGTAAGCCTCCGTGTAAGCCTCCTGATTCAGGAACAGCCCAAATCTCCGTGTAAGAGA